>NC_056729.1:354516033-354611555 GCF_019279795.1 Protopterus annectens | reverse complement strand
GGCCTATACCTGAAAATATTAGGATGGGGGACTTGATTAATGAGACTGAGAGGCTAGAGCTTCGCTGGATTTTAAGGCTGGCAGCACACTTAGAACATGGTTTGAATAATTTTATTTCATTGAAACCAGTGTTGAAATCAAGGAGGCTCAAAAGAGGAGTCCCTCTTTTTAAATTAATTTATATATTTTTTCTATTAATGGTTTTGTGTGTATGTGAATTTAGTTACATTTTTTAACTGATGCTTTTACTGTGGTAGATTGTTCCTTTAAGACCAATTGTTTGATTAGATAATTGCTTGCACTAGTATGCCATTTAAATGCAAGATGGCAATTGTTGAATATGTCTGAGGAAGCAATGTTATTATTGCAAAAGCGCTTACATTAAACTTTGTGTTCTGTAGTTTTGTGCCTGTTTGGATTCTGCCTTGATTCTGAAAGAGTTTCTCTTCAATTTTTGCTGTTCACTTGGCTACCACAGTGAACCTTACCCTTCCACCACTGTAGTGCAATCTCAGGGTTGGTATATTTTGTTAGGGGGTTGTGGGGAGTTCAATGTTTAGAGGTTTCAGCGATATTGTCTCGATCAAGTGGTGTTCAATGTTGTCTTGATACTTTGAAGGAGATCCATATATATATATATATATATATATATATATATATATATATATATATATATATATATATATATATATATATATATATACACACACATATGCATTTATATATATATATATATATATATATATATATATATATATATATATATATATATATATAAATATACACACTACATTGTGTGCTGATCTGCAGCAGAATACCTTTGATGGTTTCTTAGCAATGCTGTGTTAAAGGGAGGGCTAAACGAAGCACACAAAACTAAGTAATGCTTTGTAACCTATTCCTCTTCACCGTCTTTGGAAGATTGTAATGGCCTGTGATACATTATAAAATGAAGTTGAGCTACTAGGGTTGAGGGAGTCTCCAGAAGTGACAGTGTGAATATTAAGGTAGAGAGTAATTTTTTTTGAGTTCATTGATTGTGGGTAATTTGTCCCATTTAGTGTTCAGTGGTGGTCCTAGTTTGGGTGACAACAGCATGAATTAGCAAATAGGCTGGATGTATACACTTATTTCATCCCTTTTATTAACCAGGTGCATGGTCTGGTCTGGATACCCATGTTCAGCCATGACCCTACCCTGAAGCAATTGGTAGAGAATTAGTTTGAAAGAAATTGAAATCAACATGGGATTAAAGATTAAGGCCATATTCTCCCTTTATATTTGACATAAGTAGAACCAAAATAAGAACTAAAATAACACTTTCAGTTGTTTTATACAAAATAAGATTCAACAAACAGTTCATAGGTATTTACTAGGCTTGCAGTCTAGGAGACCTTGGCGGAGCCTAGCCCAAATTCCCAATTGCTGCCACTGTCTAGTTCAGTGACTTACTCAAAGTTGCACAGAAGACAGATAATGGCTGAGGAACTCAAAGCTTGTACTACATGAACTATATATAGCTCACAGACTTGCTCAGTGTCATGCAGTCAATGAAAAAGGACTGAGTGACTAAAATTCTGTACCACATGAACTACAGCTCACAGCCTTAACCCTGTGCACCATCTGCCAGGCTAAGTAACTAAGAACCTGCCAAAGTAAGTTACCTTTCAAAAGACATGAAACATTTATTGTCATATATGCAATCCAGTATTAAAAAAAAATAGTGTTTTGAAGCAATATATACAAAACCTTCACCTTATTGCACTTATAGGTGTGAATGTGTTATTTTCTGGGTTGGCTGAAGGTTCAGAGCAATTGGTGAAACTTAACCTCAGTCTCTGAAGCATCGGTGGTCGTGGGTACTGAAGAAAGGATGCAGCAAAGAACTTTCAAAGAAAGAGCAATTACTCATTTCCTGTACGTAGTTGCAGGAGGTTCTGTTTGGCTGGGGCATATTTGGAAGAGCTCTTTTCCTCAACAGCTAAGCAAAAAGTTGGTTTGAGGAGTATGGGCCATTGATTCCTGAGAGGGGAATGACCTGAAGATAAGAGTTGCTATATTTTTTTATTGGTTCTGGTCCTTCTGTCAATTGAGTTTGCCCTCCCAGACACACTACTGTGCTATTTGCTCCTCTTGGGCAAGAACCCTACAATTATTTTTTTTCCTTTGGGTTGAGGGCTGAACATACCAAGAGTGGCACCATCATGCTAAAGAGGATTTTCAAAGAAGATGGCAGCACTGCTACCAGTGTGATGCACAAATGGAGGGTGCTGCCCATTGTGATATTAATATCTAAATTGCTTGGTACTGATGGTGTTTGAATTTTGCCATTACCAACCCAGGGAGAAGTAATAGAAAGTGTCCAGTTGAATACTCAAAGTATAACCTGGCCCCAAACATACTTCTCAACCCAAGAAATCTGGCCAAAGCGTAACATATTGGATTGACAAAGACTCCAAAATAGGGACAGATTTTAAACATTGTTCTTATAAACTTAAATTTGCTAGAATACCAGGATTTGTGTTGGCATGCATTTTCTGAAAGATATGAAGTCTGAAACTCATCTTGTTGCTTCAAACCTCAGAATTTTACCAGAAAACCACAAATTTTATGGGGAACAGTCCAGAAATATGAGGCAAAAATATTGATAGTTGAGTGGTATGGTCCCGGGAATGTAAAGGGGAATGTGCACTGCTATCTTGGGTATGGGCTTTACAATATGTGCATCCAGACAGTCTACACACAGTCTTATAGAGCAGGCCCCTTCCTCTCCGCTCTGTCTGTGAACCAGATCTTTCAGTTCCCCTTTATCCAGTTTAATTGCTTTTCACATACATTCACCCACACATAACATCCTAGGGTAAGATGGCAAAATTATCTAATTCTCTACTGCTTTTTTCCTGGTACAGTAGTATTGTGACTATCCTTGAATAGCCAGTGACTTCCAGCTACCCTTTGCTGTTAAATTAGGCCAAATTTAAAATCCTAATCATTATTCTGTGTCACTGGTTGGAAGACCAAGCAGTGTAATGGGAGGCATTTGCCATGCAGCTGGTTAACCAACAGTGCAAATGATTACCCTCTTCTCGGATGCATAACATTGCATAAATATAATAATGGTTGCCAGCCATAAGATCTTAAAGGTTACTAGATAAATGCAAGATGATAAAAATAGTCTGCCCCTTTCTTAGTATAGAAGTACTGTCCCTAGCTGTCCTGAGTTGGATAAGTTAATTAGTACTCAAGGATGGGACAAAACAAACAAGATGACATTGGGGTAATCCGTTCCTTTCTTGACTCGACAGGTGATGGCATTTGGGAGGAGTGAGCCAAGGGAAACGTTCTCAGGGTCTGATTTCTCAGCAGAAGAATCAGGCTTCCTAGATCTTTTAGGGGTAGAAGACCAAGAAGGAACAGGAAGAAAAAAACCCCTGGGGTAGTATCAAAGCCATCATGGCATTAAACAAGCCCAGAGTAAAATCCTGCCACTCCGTTTGAGGATCTTTGGGAGTAGGGGAAATATGCTTAGTCTTCTGTCTCTTAAGGGGGGATGTCCGCTTTAACTAACCTCAGGCTCAGAACCAACATCCACAATGTGTTATGAGTTGTTGCAGATGGACCCTCTTAAGCCTTCTGCTGTCCCCCCCCCCCCCGTCTAGGCTGCTCTGCTGGGATACTTTTTTGGCTGCTTTCTTGGCTCCTGATTTCCAACCTCTTGACCCTAAGAAGCCTATCTATTTTTATGAAGTGCCCGAGGCTTTCGAGTTTCTTTTGAAGTGTCCCTTTTCTGATCAAACTGTGGTCTCTGTCTCTGCTGGTAAGCCTTCCCTACTTTTGTCTTCTTCCAAGCTTTTTCTTCTCGGACAAGGACAGCAGATTAATGAAGAAGCTGGGGAAGAAGGTCTGAACTTCTGCCACCCTGCCATTTTGGGTCATAAATTATCAAACTCACATGACCAGGTATATTTTATCCCTTTTTATCTTAAATTGGAGGTGGTTCTGTCTGCCTTACCTGATTCTGAGGCTACGTCCAGTGTTCTTTCGTGGAATCCACTTCTCGGGTAGCTCGTCACTCCATGAAGTGTCGATTACGATGCTGCTGATGCATTCTCTAGAATTGCTGCTTCAGGCTCTGTTATGAGAGACTATTCTTTGCTTCGTCTTCAGGCTTTTCCTGATAAATGATGTTAAGCTTTGTTTTGATACTGCAATTGCTGCTTTATTTAAGATCTTACAAGACCAAGGCAAAGTCATGAAGGATCTTAAGCAGATTTTTTTTGTCTGTCCCATTCATAAATTTGAGAGAAATTATCCAGGGGATGTTCCCAGGGAGGGTAATAGGTACACACGCACTATCTCCAGATGCAGCTCTTTGCGTCGAGCACAATTTCCCATAAGAGCACTTGGAGAATACAGTCAGTCCAAGGCTGGTTTCTCCCTTTTTCTGCAAATCCCCAGTAAGACTCCCCCACTCGAACAGCTATAGAGTTGAGATCTTAGCTGAGTGTCCAAGCCAAGACCTTCAGCACCTTCTCTGTCCAACCAGTACTTAGTGTCCCTGCCCAAGTAGTTGACACTCACACTCAAGTTTGATTTGCACATGCGCGTGCACACACGCACATGCACACACGCACACATTTGGGAAAGGCTGGCACAGGTTTAGTACCTATGCCCCCTTCTGCCCAGACTATAGGGTAGTTATGACTGCCACCATAGACTCCTGCCAGCTACTTTAAGGATTTTCCAGGGGTACACAGTATGCTAAGCGAAATTAATTCAAATGGTAGTTTGACCAAGAGCAAGGCTATTAGGCGTGCCTCACAAAGTGTCACCAAATAAGTATGCAAATACTCTCAAAACATAAATAACTCTCCAAAGATCAGACGCACAGTGACATCAGAGTTGAAAAATCAGAGGAAATATTTAAAATGACATTGAAGGACAGACTCAGACAAATAAAGAAAAAAACATATCTAAATTAAGCTTCACTATATTCCTGACTGAATCTAAGAGAATTATACTATTCCCTACTTACTTAATAGAGCAAGGCAAATGATGTGAATGGTCCTTCTTGTTGTCAGGCCCAAGACAGAATACAGAATGCTCTGTCTCACTAAGACTTTCAAAAATGATACCAAACATATTACTTCTGGGATACCTTGCAGGATGACATCACTTCTGGTCGTCTGACTTTAGTTCCCAGGCAGGTCCCCCATTGCTGGAAGCTGGCAGGATTTGGCACCTCCCTGTAAAAATGCACAAAGACTTTTGCTGAGATCTGTAGCAGGTGCTGAAAGTCATTAAACAATTTAATTTCTCCACGCTTCCAGAGTAGTAATTAGTTTACCCCAAAGAAAATGCAGAAACTTCCTGGTACAGATTTTGTGTCTTTGGCTGCATTGAAACCTGTGAGATAGCATATGTATGGCCCAGCCCATAAAGTGATTTAATTTCAGATGTATGTAAAGTTTGCTGGACTGAGTGTTAACCTCCTGTCTCCCAGTTTCCTCTGTTAAAATATATACATTTAAACAGTTACAATAGTGTATATATATTTTTTTGTTCTCTCCAGTAGGGCACACTGTGGATACATTTCAAACACAAACGCTCTATAAATACCTTTTCGACACAAATATCTGTACAAATCAGTTTAATATACATGAGATACAGTTCTAATACATTTTAACACAAGCATCTTGTAAAAAATTGTTTGATATCCACAAATGACATTAAATTTGTAAGTTATGTGCACAAACACACTGACTGCAGATCAAGAGGAGAGAGAAAAAATACATTGCATTTCTAATTGTGGTTTATTTTGCCTGTGGTTTATTTTGCATTACTTCTGGCATCACAAGGATAATTTAACTCTGATTCTCAGTGCATTCTTGATGTTCATCGTGTTACACTGCTGCAGTCATTACACTTGGGTTATCCTGCAGTCAGGCGGTTCCCCAGTCGGCCTGAGTTCCAAAGTCTTGGTCCGGCGTCAGTTGCTGTCGCCTCCTCCCTGACGTCAGTGCGACAAGATGCAGCCGACGCCATTTTCTTCAGTCTTTCTTGCCGTGCGGTGCCAGAAGCAAAAGCATTTCACAAGTGCCAGTCGGCCATCTCCTGAGATTTTCATTTCAAATCCAGAACCGAAGTCTTCTACAAAGCTAAGTACCCCGTTGGGGAAACTTTTTCTTGCCTCAGACCGATGTCAGTAAAGGTTAATAACTGTATTTCTTGTGGGAAGCAAATACCTCATAAGGATTTCCATTTTTATTGTATCCCATGCCTAGGCCCAGACCACAACGTCACTGGTTGTCGGTTTTGTGCTAGGTTTAACAAGCGCACTATTAAACGACGGTTTGATTTTGCCCGACATTATTTTGGTAGAAAATTCAATTATACCATGCCGTTGGAACTTCCGACGACCGGAATACATAATAAGCGCAAAGACAAGGATCGGCATCCGAGGCCCAAAACTGACGACGAAGCCTCTTCTAGGCCAGTCGCCGGTTCTCCGGTTTTCAGCGAGGCGCCTTCGCAGCCCCTGACTACCGCTTCTGTAGAGCCACAGGCCGCCTGTGACTCCCATGTGGAGATGGCTGGGCCTTCAGACGCACAAGTTCTTCAGTCTACCGAAACTAACCCTTCAGAGTGATCTGGAGTAGCTGAGCTACCCGCAGCTTCAGGGAGTGTCTTCAGACCTACTCAGTTAAGCATTAAAACCCTCTGCTAAGTCTAAGCCTCCTTTAAAATCAAAGAAACAAATACAGCATTCTCCAGGACAGGCCTCAATGCCTAAGAAACAAATGCTCAAAATGGCCGAAGACCTAATCACTCTGATCAGGGGGTCACATCCCCCTCCTGATAAAAGGCCCAGACAGGATGCAGACTGACTCATCCGACCAGGTGTCCATCTCTTCAGATTCATCCTCAGACCCTAGGATGTTCTTTACCCCCTTATGAGGATTCTGATGCTGAGGAATCAATTCCATCAGCCTCTCCGCCTGAGGACTACTCCTTTGGGGAAACCTTACATACCATGAGGGAGCATTTCCATTGGGAAGGCCAGGATTACTCAGAATCCAAGAAAAGGCTCAGAGACTTCCTTTTATTACCTCAACACAGACCCCTTGCTATTCCGCCAATGTTAGATATTGTGGATGATGTGTGTATACTGAATCCAGCTTAAATCCTGATTCCTTACCTCCAGCCCCAGTTAAACCTGACAGATACTACAGAGTCCCTGACTCTCACAAATTTCTGTATAAAAGCCCTGTTGCTGACCCTGAAACTATTTCTCAGGGACCCAAAGGGGTTAAGGCCTCATCAGCCAATAATCCAGTTCCCTCTGACAGAGATTCCAGAGCATTAGACAGATGGGGAAAGAAAGTATATACATCTGCAACTTTAGCAATGAGAGCCTTAAATTGCCAGTTTCACATGCTAAAATATCAGCGATTTTTACTGTCTCAGTTGAAACAAAAAAAAGCTTCCAGATTCAGATCCTCCTAATTTTAAAGAAATGCAGGATTTATTGCATGCAGCTGAACAAGTGGGAAAGCATACTTTGCAATGTGGTTTTGATTCTTTAGAGGCCTCCTGTAGAGCAGCAGTTACAGGCTCTGTCATTAGAAGGCATGCTTGGTTAAAAGGACATACGTTACCAGATCATGTTAAAGCAAAATTATTGGATGCACCTTTGCAGCAGGATGTGTTATTTGGAGTTAAGGCAGAAGAGGTATTAAAGAAAATGGAGGATAAGGCAAACTATGCAAACGGTGAAGGATTTCTTACAGGTTCAGCCTCCTAGAGTTAGCAGAAATTGGCCAACTAAGAATTGGTCCTTTCCAGTTACAGACAGACCTCAAAGGGGAAGATGCAGACGTCCAAGTGGTAGAGGTCAACCACAAGGTCCTTACAGGCCTCGACAATGGGTTGCATCAGGCCAGAAAGAAGGGGAAGACAGGCCCCAAACATGTAAAAAGCAGCCCCAATGACTTACCACTACAGCTGCCAAACAACTCTCTCTTGGCAGCCCCCTTGGGAGGAAAACTGGCACTTTTCTGTCACAATTGGCATATGATCTCCAAAGACAAATGGGTTCTCAACATTGTATCTCAAGGTTACAGGTTCCACTTTCACACACTGCCAAAGTTAAAAGGAATGTCAAATCTGCCACCAAATCAATGGGCAGAGGCTCAAAAACAAATTACAGCACTCATGGATATGAGAGCTATTCAAAAGGTACCGCCACAGGAGCAAGGACAAGGATTTTACTCCAGACTCTTTCTGGTTCCCAGAAAGGACAAAGCCTGGAGGCCCATTCTGGATTTTTCTTCTCTAAACACTTTCCTGGATGTTCCGAAATTCAAAATGTTGACACTACAGCAGCTTCTTCCCATGCTGGCCAAGAAAGCTTGCCTCGTGACATTGGACCTCAAGGAGGCATACCTGCATGTCCCTATCAGACAAAACTGCAGAAGATACCTCAGATTCATAGCTGGTTCAATGCACTACCAATTCTCTGCACTGTCCTTTGGCTTATCTACTGCGCCCAGGGTCTTCACAAAGTGCCTGGCACCAGTAATTGCATTTTGCAGACAGAAAGGAATTCAAATTTATCCGTACCTGGACGACTGCCTGATTCAAGCAGAGAGCAAGGACATTCTTCTAAAGCATCTGGCGTTTGTAAAAAAGTTAAGTTGCCTGGGGTACACAGTAAATGAAAAGAAATCAAAACTAGTGCCCTCACAAGACATAATATTCCTGGGTGCCAGCTTGAACACAACGGCCCAGATGGCTTATCTCACGCCAGACAAGCAAGGACAACTGACTCAATACTTTCAATTGATGGCAACAAAGACCCAACTCCCTGCAAGAAAAATTCTGCAGGGCTTTGGTTACATGGCATCTTGCATACTACTAATTCCATATGCCAGACTGCATATGAGGAAACTACAGTGGTACCTAAAGAATGTATGGTCTCAGCACTGTCAATGTTTGGAAACAGTTATACCACTAGTTCCTTGCCTTCAACAGGAGTTTCAGTGGTGGGCTCAAGCTTGTCACCTCAACAAAGGACAGCCTTTTACACAACCCACAGCCAGGCAAACACTGACAACAGATGCATCGGATTACGCCTGGGGAGCACACATGGCAGGCAAATGTATTCAGGGCAAGTGGCCCGCAGAACAAAGGCATCTTCACATCAATCAAAAAGAGATGCTAGCAGTACAAAATGCCCTTATAGCTTTCAAGAACCTGCTGCATCCAGGACAACTACTACTAAAGACAGACAACACCACAGTTATGTGGTACATAAACAAGCAAGGGGGCACTCACTCCCTCCCCCTCTGCAGACAAGCCATGACCTTGTGGAACACGGCTCTAAACTATCAAGTTCATCTGCAAGCACAATTCCTGCTAGGAGAGAAAAACACCCTGGCAGACGACTTAAGCAGAAACATCATGGATCCCCACGAATGGGAATTGAATCCACAAATATTCAGAATGATAACACAGTAATGGTGGAGCCCGGACATAGATCTGTTTGCATCCCCAATGAACTGCCAGCTACAAAAATTCTGCACAAGGAGTTACCATCCACAAGCATGGAAAGTGGATGCCCTCTCATTCAGCTGGAAGAACCTACAAGTATACGCTTTCCCACCACTACCTCTCCTGCCAAAGGTACTCATAAAAGCCAGGCAAGAAGAGCCAAAGATGATCCTGATTGCACCAGACTGGCCACGTCAGCACTGGTACCCAATCTTAAAGAGCTTAGCACAAGAACCACCCTGGATTTTGCCTCAAATCCCACATCTGCTGACTCAGCACAGCAATCAAATACTACACAGCCAGCTAAAGAGCTTAAACCTAGCTGCATGGAAGATTGCTTAGTCAAGCAAGCAATGCCTCTCTCCAAAGCTGTTATGGATGTCATGCTGGAGGCTAGAAGGCCTAGTACCAGGAAAGCCTATTCGGATAAATGGAAGAGATTCTGTGCCTGGAACCAAGCTCACAGCCTTGACCCTCTTGTCCCAAACATTTCTCAGATACTACAATACTTAATTGAGATGCTGGACAAATGCCTCTCCTTCTCATCCATCAAGATCCACGCCTCTGCCATCTCTGCCCATTACAACACGGATCCACTAATTTTCTCTAATCCTTTGCTAAGACAGTACCTCAGAGGGGCTAAAAACATAAGACCGCACCGTAGAGCACCAACTCCAACTTGGCACTTAAACTTTGTTTTGGAAAAATTAACTTTACTTCCTTTTGGGCTAGCTAACACAGCAGAATTAAAATATATCTCTTGGAAAACTGCTCTGCTCCTGGCAATAACATCAGCACGAAGAGTTTCAGAATGACAGACACTAATGGCAGTGGAACCTTTCCTCATTTTCCACCAGAACAGGGTGTCTTTAAGAACTAACCCAACGTTTATGCCAAAGGTGGTACCCAGTGTGGCTCTAAACCAAACTATCCACTTGCCAACTTTTTATCCAAAACCACAGAATAAACGGGAGAGACTACTGCATTCTTTGGACATTCACAGGCAGTTACGCTTCTACTTGGACAAAACCAAAGCTTTCAGAAAATCTGAGCAATTATTGGTAGCATATGCTGCAGGAGCACAGGGAAAAGCCATTTCGAAACAGACTATTTCAAAATGGATAGGACATTGTATACATTTCTGCTATACACACCATGGGAAACCTGTACCTAGCAGCAGTAGATCTCACTCCATCAGGGCAACAGCCACTTCGACTGCCTACCTCAGAGGAGTACCTACCAAGGATATTTTGGAAGCAGCAACTTGGAGTTCTGTTCATACCTTCAACAAGCATTACCATCTGCCTCTATACTCTAAATCCAGAGCTGGCTTCGCCACTGCAGTGCTGCAGGGCCTTATAGTCGCCCCTAATGCCTTATAGAACCAGCCACCCTACCTCCGCTTTGGGATTCTACCCAAGTGTAATGACTGCAGCCATGTAACATGATGAGCATAGTACAGTTTTGTACCTACCATAAATGTAGATGTTAGAGTGTATATACTGCTGCAGTCCAGGTTACCCTCCCTCCTTCCCCTCTTACTTGCTGGTACGTACCTATGTCTTCTACCCTTTACCACCTATGGGGAGTATTTTGCTGGTAGCTGAAAGTTGTTGTTTGCTTTTCTTATGTATGTTTTATTAGCAATTTGAATTGCCTACCTGTTTGGAGGCACCTGACATCTGTGGCAAAAAAACTGAAGAAAATGGCGTCGGCTGCATCTTATATACCCCTGTCGCACTGACGTCAGGGAGGAGGCGACAGCAACTGACACCGGACCAAGACTTTGGAACTCAGTCTGACTTGGGAACCGCCTGACGGCAGGATAACCCAAGTGTAATGACTGCAGCAGTGTATACACTCGAACATCTACATTTATGGTAGGTACAAAACTGTACTTTAGTGTCCAAGGAGCTGGTGTGAAGTGGCCTCAATGATGCACTACACTCCTGCAGATGCTATAATCAATTGATCCTGCTCCGCTTTAGACGAGCAGTTCCTTGTGATCCTCGGTCTCCATAGAAAACTTCTGCTGAGTATGTGAACATAAGCATATGCCCCTTCCCTAAAGAGAAAGGTGAGCAAGGTTAAGCACAGTCATTTGTCTCCTTCCTCCACTGGCTTCAATAGGTGCATGAGCGGTTAGTCAAACTTTGGTCACTTGGGTCATAGGTTTTATACCTGTATGTTAACCGAGCTGGGTGCAGCTAGTTTTAATTGTGAGAGAGCTTTCTAGGAGAGAGCCATAGTTTTGATATAGATATTTGAAAGTGAGACATGCTAGCTCAAACGTTGCTGGAGTGAGTAATTTTTCGCCTCTGTGCTTTCTTCACAGGCAGGTAGTGGTGCTATGAATTAGCAGAAAAGAAGAAAAGGTAATAGATATTGTTAGGGGTGGTTTGGAAAGAATGATATTTCAACACTGAGTTAAAGGCAGGTATGGGTAGATGCAGTCATGTTTTGGGTGGGTACCACTGGCAAGAGCCCATCTGCCTTGAAGTAAGATTAGGGATCATTGATGGTTTATTTTCACTTTTATTTTTATATTGATTTATTGCATTCATTGCATGATGTGACATTAAAATTCCATCGTTTACATTCATTAAATTTAACAACATGCTGGCTCATCAAATAAGTAACATCTATTTTTAACATCTACTATTTTTATATGTTTTTAATCAATCTGGTTCTTTTTCTGATTAATATAATATTTTTGAGGAGTTTGTGTATTCAATGATATTTTGTATATTTTTCTATAGATAAGATGTGCGGGTATTTAAAGGGTAGTGATCGAGTGACGTTTCAGCTTTTATTTCTCTTAGGAGTTTTCTGAGGAAGTTGGTGTATTGTAACTGACGAAAATCTTGGGAGAAGCTTAAACCTAATACATTTTGTTCATTTTACATTTTGGCGACTTGGAGTTTTACTCTGGTGTTCTCGAGGAACGGATGAGTTTCGTGCATCTCATCTCTTTTACAGTGTGTCTAGATTTCCTTGGTTTGTCGATAAGATTAGGGATGAAACAGAGTAAGTACTGGTTTCAGAAGTTGGGTTAAGTGGGTCAAAGATTGTTAGGGATTGTGCTGCCTTGAGTTGTTGAGGTATAGTATAAAGTATGCATGCTAGTTTGGATGCATTAATGGCACCCATGTCCCTTATGGACAGAGGTAACTTATATATGCCTGGCCCTCAATTTCCTATTTGGATACAGGACATCATTATTGTTTTAGGAAAACTTGGCTAGGCTTAGAAAGCACCCCCCCCCCTTGGGTTGTTAGCCTTGTAGAGTATACACTTGTAAATTAATTGAGACTGATGGAGGTGCACTTTTAGGTCTTTTATGAAAAGCGAGTATAAAAGGATCTGAAGAACAGACCTTTGAGATACCCTTTAGGTAAAGTTGTCTAGGTTTAACAAAGTGGTATTAATTAAAATTTGCATCTTGGGTAAAGCTACTGAACAATGTTAAAAGTCCCATCACCACAACCTTAGGTTTGAACCTTTTTTGAATAGCTAATGGTGATACTCAATAATTTAAAGGAGGGTTGGATTGTCTATAAAGAGAGCTGCAGTAAGTTTACCTTGAGGCATACCAGAGTGAATTGTATATGTGGCAGTGAGTGTATTAAAGCCTTTATTGAAACCATGTTGAGTGTGGAAGGGGTGTACTGTATTTGCCTTTATATAGGTTCATAGGATTGTACTAAGCTAACTGCCCTTGTGGGCCATTTTAAGCCTAGCTGATTACCCCGTGTGAGAATCAAACCCTGCACCTTGTGTTTATAAGGTATTCACCTTAACCATTTTGCCACCCCTCCCACAAATGTGTTACTACAATGCATTTCACTGCCAAGTCTTGACCTCAGAACCCTGTGCACTAGTCAGAGCAACATAACATTATGCCAAATCAGCAGTTGAAGCAGCTGCTTATCCACCAGACTTCTGAACATCGTGGCAATGATTAAAATAAGGTGAAAATCCTTTATTGTAGAGGCATTTGACCATTGGGTGAAGACTTGCATGTCTGAGACAGTAGTCTCTCCTTTGATAATCACAATGCCACAGTAGTCAGGAAATCCTTCTAAGTGGCACACCTCATCACAAAAGGGTTCTCATACAGGAAAAAAGAGGTCATTGTTCCCCTCTACTCAGCACTCATTAGACCCATTATAGAGTACAACACCCCTTTTGGAATGTACCTCTGCAGCAGCTGGAAAGGCCACAGAAGTAGCTCACAAAGAGGATTACTGGCCTCAAACAGATGCCCTACACTGACCGTCTCAAAAAACTCCAGCTTTACTCTGTAGCATATCACCTACTCCGAGGAGATCTCTGCCTAACATATAAAGCTATGTCCAACCTAGAGCTGTTGGACATGCTACACCTAAAGAAATCCCAATCCCTTTGAGCTACACGCTCTAGGGACCTAAACCTTGTCACCACAATAAACAGGACATGCTGGAGGGATAGTGTCCTGTCCCAGAGACTTCCTATTCTCTGGAACAAGCTACCCATCTATGTCAAGCAAAGTTCCTCATTAGCACTCTTCATGAAAAAACTTGAGTGGATGGGAAATAGGAAATACACCCTGGGGATCACTTCTGTGGCTCTGCTCGACAGGGGCACAGGAAATAAACTTTCTTGGGTGGCGTAAGCCAGGGAACCTTATTGGCTAGGCTTACTTAGGCCCTTGTGCCGATAGCCTTGTACCTACCTATGAACTTTTCTAGGTCATTCCAGAGGTGAGAGAAATGTTAGACGTGAGTAGTATGTTTCACCAGCACTGAGGCTGACTGATTTACAAGATTTGGGGAAATTGGTGCAGATTTAGGGTTCATTTGTGCTAAATGAAAATTTAATTCACGGCTGAACAGGATTGTAGTTTTAAAATGGAGAGGTGAGATGTTAGTGTGACTGGGTTTTAGTACATTGTTTGGTGTACTGGTTTGGCTGAGCTGGGTTTGCACAGGTATAAAGTTAAAGATGCAGTGACGGATGCCTTTTGCTAATGTTGCACTGAGTGGTAATTATGTTTTAGATGACTTATGAGCCACCACTTGCATTCATTACAGACACTAATATTCCCTTTTTTTTTTTGCTTCAAGTCGCAAGAAAGAGTAGTATCATGTCAGAACTCCATCTACAGCAGCTTTTTTTTTTTTTTTTTTTTTTTTTTTTTCAGGGATGTTTCTGCCTGTGATGACTGTTCAATATATATAATTGCTAGTTCAAAATTGCAGGGGAGTTTCTGCTGTGGTGGTTGAGGATATGAATGGTTGCAGAGATTTTCTTTTGACTTTATGCATCAATTGTTTCATTGTAATATGCTACCTGATGTAATTTTCATTTGTTCCTCAACTGATGGGCTTGGATCAGAGACTCTGGTCTGACTGCCACTTCTTTCACATAATCCGATTCTAGAACTCTTGAGGTCCTCCCTTTACCCATAGTGTCCCCACGAACCTAACATTCCTCAATTTGAGTTTGATGCCCCTAGATGTAGAAAGGCCACTTGTTACAGAAAATGCCAGAGGAAGAACAATTAAAGGGCAGCTGGAGCTCAAACAAGGAACAGAGGTTAATATAAAAGTCTTGGATCTCTCCAGAAGCAAAAAATGGGAGGGGTATGTGGGTGGGGAGTTAAGGAAGAGTGAAAGTGGGTAAGACGGATGGAAAGTTATGGTGATAACATAGCATTTTATCTGATGTCATTTTCATTCGTTCTGCAACTGATGAGAGTCCCCAGCTACAGTAACCCCGGGAGGCCCCTAGGGAGAAGGATATTCCGTTGCACTGCGGAGCCAGATGTGGCTCTTTTCCTAAACATCAAATCCAGTTTGTAATGAGCAGCAATAATTTGTGTGGATTCGCCCGAGTTGCAGCTGCATAGATATCATCTAAAGATGCTCTTGACCAAAAAGTGAAAAAAACTGCCATAGATCTTATAGAATGGGGCCCTAGGAGGTTTGGGTAAAGATAAATCCAATTTGCTATAGACACCATTGTAACTTTAGATACTGGATTGCCTAGTCTGTTTGGAGAAAAATAGACAATTTGGTCAAGTTTCCTAAACTACCAAATTACATTAAAGCAAGTACTAGTTTAGATATTTTTAAGAACAGCCTGGACACGTATTATGGGAACAAGTGTTTTGGTATATTGGCAGGCTAAAAGGGTATTGATGCCCGTGCTTGTATGTATGTAAAATCTTTGGTTCTGTGAAGGAAAAACAAAGTTGTATATGCACATGTAACAAGTGTAACATGTACTCTCTCTTGTTTGAAAAATTTGGAAAAAAACCTGAGAGATTCATGACCTGATTAATATTTGACTAAGAAGCTACCTTAAGTAAAAAGATGGATTAGTTTGCAATGACACCATGTCCTTGTGGAAAAATTAGATAAGGAGGCTTTGAGGACGGAGCCTGGAGTTCAGATACACTCCTAGCTGATGTAAAAGGTACTAGAAAATGGTTTTCTAAGATAAAAAAATTTAGGTCAGTTTGACTGAAGGTTCAAAGGGAGATTGAGTTAAAGCCTGAAGCATCATATTTAAATCCTAAGGGGGGAGTAGGATCTTTTAAGGGAGGTCTAAGCAATAAAACCTCCCTTGAGAAAGGCCTTGCATAATTTAGAAGAGGCTAATGTTATTTTCACCCAGATGGAAATTAAAAATGACAGTCAACTGGACTGTAATAGTTGAAAAACTAGCTCCTTCATTAAAGACAAGCTAGAAGTATAAGTAGTCTTATTGCTGGTGTAGGTGCTGAAAAAGGGTCCAGATCTTTGCTAAGGGCCCAGAAGGCAAATCTTTTCCATTTACTGTTGCAAGTTTTTCTAATGGAAGCCTTTATGGGAAGATAACATGATGGATGGGGTAGGAGAGCCTGGGCTGTCTAGCAATCAGCAGAACTGGAGAAACCGTGCGGTCAGTTTTAAGGCTGCTTGTGTCTGGATGAGTCATGCCTGTTGGGTGAGACAGCAGGTGTGGAGTTGGAATGAGAATCCAGAGTGAATATAGAAGATGAGGCCAGAAGAATGGGAAGCAAATCTAACTATGCCAAAAGGATGCAATGAGGATAACTGTGCCTTCAACTGAACTGCTTTCTGAAGAATGTTTGGGATTAGTGGTAATGGTGGAAAAGCATTCAGGACGACCAGTCATGAAGTAGTGCATCTGTCAGTGACTCCCTCAATGGAGAGGGATCAGTGCAAAGAACCTGCTGCACTTGCTGAGGGGAGAAGCAAATAGATTGCAGGATGGCTGGCCCCACTGATGGAAAGTTTTCTTCGTTACATCGACATTGAGAGACCACTTATGCAGCATCAGAATGGACCTGGTTAGTCTGTCTGCAATCACTTTGGATTTCCCTGGGATGTGCGTTGCTATTAGAAAGCAATTAGAAGAGATCGGCCATTGCCACACTCTCATAGCTTCTCGACAGAGAGTAAGATCTGGTTCCCCTTTGTTTGTTGATGTACCAGACTACTGACATATTGTCCATTTATCGCAATTGCCCTGGATGGGAGAGTGTCTTGAAAGGTCTGCAATGCTAGGAGGACAGCTCTCATCTCCAGGGCATTGGTATGCATCTTGATCTCTTTGGGGGACCACGTAACTTGGCCGGTCCTTCCCATATACTGCCCCCCACCTGAGCTGGGAGGCATCTGTGGTCATTGTGGCCTTAGGAAGGGGAAGAACAAAGGGACAGCCTCTGTGGAGCTGGTTTGAATGAATACACCACAGAAGATATCTTTTGTATGCTTGTCTGGCATGAATAATGGATGTTGGAGAATGGGCTATTGAGTCGACTGAGTCCATTGAAGGATTTTCATATGGAATCTCACCAATGGAACAAGGGTAATAGCTGCTGCCATGGAACCCAAAGTCTGTAGCATCAGTCAGGCTGGAAGAGATCAATTTGGGATCACTTTTTTGACTTGGGACTGCAGAGTGTTTGAGTGGAAAGAAGCGAGGCACTCTAAGTGTGACTGTCCAAATGAGCACTTGTGAACTCCAGGCTCTGTGCTGGGATGAGTTGAGATTTGTTGTAATTGACTGTTACTCCCAGATGAGAACACAACTGGAGCAAGTAGTCCCTTGCTTGTAGTAGTTGATGCTTGGTTGGGGCTGTAAAGAGCCTGTTGCCTAGAAAGAGAAACACCCAGAATCCCAGCAGTCGCAAGTGAGCTGCTACTGCTGCCATGCATTTGGTGAACACCCTGGGGGCTGTGAGGAGACCAAAGGGCAGTGCTGCGAACTGGTAATGACTGGCTTCCAGCCAGAAGTGAGTATCTTCTGGAGTGTTTGTTCATTTTGATGTGATAGTACTCATCCTGAAGATCTATCAAGCACATCCAGTCGTCCTTCAGCGAGAGAGGCAAAAATGGACCGAACATTGACCATCTGAAGCGTATATTGAACAAACTGATTTAACTTGCTGAGATGCAGAACTGGTTTAAAGTTCCCTGTCTTTTTTTGGCACTAAGAAGAATCTTGAATATGTTCCCAGACCCTCTCTGTTGGGGAGAGTTCTTGGATGACTTTTTTTTTTTTCATCCAGAGATTCTGCTTCCCTCTGACAGGGTGAAACATCAGGGATTTTATTCAGAACTGTGGAAGGGGCTAGGGAAAATGGTATGATATATAATCTTCTGCACCCACAAGTCTCTTGTGATGGATACCCAGACTCTCTGGTGCAGGGATAAATGACCCCCCCCCCCCAAGACTGCTTAGAGTGCTACAGTCTGACATCTCTTCAGGAGCACTGATAGGGCCTTTCTGAGAGAAAATGTCTAGACCCCTGGTTCTGCAGACCACCCCTACAGCTAGGGCAGCATCTTCCAGGTGAGTTCCCCCTCTGCCCCTGGCGGAACTATTTCCACATGAATCCTGGAAAGGACCATGAGACTCCTTAAACCACATCTTTCTGTCACTTCTCTGGTTCCTAGAGAAGGGCCTTTGAGGGGTAGAAAAATGTATGCCCACAGCAGATAGGGTCTTTCCCTCTTCAGATTTGGATAGTGTGTCCTTAACCATGAGGCTAAACAGAGAAGAACCGACAGTGCATATTGATGAACAAAGACTTAAATGTTTCTGCCAAAACATATAAGTGCGTCCAGGCATGTCCCCTAATAGCGATTCCTGAACCCCCACTGCCCATGCAATACCTAGTGCAGCATGGGAGATTAAACCTCATGGATACATTTGAAAAGGATTGGAGGGTGGCCAGCTTCCAGGATATTCTTTTTCCATCCTTTGAGGACATGGACCCAGAAAGAGATTTGGTAAGCTGGTTTATCAAATCTCTTTACAGTCTTGTGTGCCAAGTAATTAAGTGACCTAAGACAAAGGTCACTGAAGCATCAACACACTTCCCAAATGTTCATGCTGGAGGGATAGGTTCCTGACCCAGAGACTCCCCATACTCTGGAATAGACTGTCCATACATGTCAAGCAGAGCACCTCATTGGCCCTCTTCAAAAGGGTCCTTGATTGGATGGGAGATAGGAAATTCACCCCGGGGATCATGTCTGTCGCCCTGCTAGACAGGGGTCCAGACAAGTAAATGTTGTGGGAAGAAATATCCAGGGAATTGTTATGGCTAGGCTTGCATAGGCCCTAGGGCCGATAGCCTAGTACTAACCTATGAGCTTCCCAAATCTGTCTAGACTCTCTATTAGGAAGATGGACAGAAGAACTCAGCTCTGCTAGTTTCTTTCTTGTAGCTGTAACCATGGCTTCAGCATGTACCGTCTTGCTCCACTGCACATGGTCTTTTTTTTTTTTTGGGGGGGGGGGGGCAAGAATTGTATCCAGTCTTTTAGATGTTGGGTCAAGAGTGTCAGGCTTCTTGTATGCCCAATTTGAGGCTGTTATTGAGCTCATTGGCTGGAAGGGTCACCCAAGAAGTAGATGGTCCAGACCTGAAAGCCTCCAGGAGCACTGATTCCTCCTGGGTGGGGGTTTTGGAAAAGCAACCACCTTTTTGTTTCAGGATCTCCAGGATGTCCCTAAAGGAGACATCAGGTAGTGATCTGGAGGACCCAGTCATCCTCATCAAAGTTGGTGTCCTTTGTGTGAGAGATTCCTGGGAGGAATCCACGTGCCTCTTTTTATGCGTCCTCTTTTGAGAGACTTCCTTGGTGGGGTGTTCTGGAGCAGTATCGGAAGAGATAATGCCCTGATGGACAGGCTGGAGGCTTATTCATGTTGGCAGTCTCAGTGGAAGAGATAGTTGAGGCAGAGCAGTCCAAGACCAGGTTGTTCAGATGGGGCCAATGGATGTTTGTTCTCTAAGCATAGAGAAAACCCTCTCCACAACCTTGAAAGCCAAGTGCTTAGGAGAAACAGAAGTCATTGGGTCTGAAGCTGGAATCTCTTGTATTGTTTGCTTCTGCAACCCCATCAGCGCTCCACCTGAGGAACGAGTCAGACCTGAGTTATCCAGCTCTGAAAGCTTTGGAGTTAACTCCAAGCCCCCCATTCTTTGGCTCTGAAGTCAACATCTCCAGGGATATCTGATCTGACAGCTCCAAAACAGGACGGACGGATCGGAGGAGGAGATACCAGAGTGGAAGTTGACAGAAGTTTGCTCCCAGGCCCAGAAAGGATCGAAGCTGGGAGAACTCCCGTCTGCATCTGTGCTGTGAGGAACTTCATCATCTTGTCCACATCTGCTTCTGAAAAGCTTATGGAGGATCAGAGAGAGGACATAGCTGAAGGAGGGGTAGAATACCTTCGAGGGGACTCTCTTAAGGAACGGAGAGGGCAGCCTGGATGAAATGGGATCCAGTGAAAACGGTGAGGTATGAATCCATTGATACCTTGATCTCTCTGAGTTGTCTAATCCAAGACTGACATATTTGATTTTTTCTGAATCTGGGCAGTGGGCTGCTTTGAGGGAGCTGAAACATAAGTTGATGAATGAGCTGGAAACCTTTTCTGGGACTCCTTGGTTTTAGTTTGAGTGTCCGCTTTTAATTTCTTTGACTTTTTAGAAGGGGTTTGAGCCCCAGCCACCAAAGAGAAAGTAGTAGAGGGAAAGAAACCCTGCAGAATTAATTTGGTCTTGCAGTCTATTAAGATCCTAGAATTTAAATCCTGAGCAAATGTTACAGTTAACATCAAGATGTGCCAGACCCAAATTGTATACACATTCCCTGTGGGCATCATCAGAATACACTTTTTAAACATACATTTCTCTTTCCTTCATTAAAAAAAAAAAAAAAAAAAAAAGGGAAGTGAAGGAAAACTACCAACAGTGGTAGATAAAGTACTCTGACTATAAAAGAATGCCAGCAGTGGTAACAAGACAAGTACACAAAAACGGTAACGAGCATTGAAAGTGAAGAAAAGATAGCCAAGAACACTAAAATATGGGAGGGAAGAAGAAGAATGGCAAAATACAAAATATAAGTCTCAAAAACCTGCAACAAAGAAAAATCTGAAGATTACTCAGAAAATGCTCGAAAGCCAGGAGTCCGGATCTGGTAACTGATGGCAGCAAACCAAATCTGAGATATGTAAGGTTGGCGGAATGTTATGGGTAAAGGGAGGAGCTCGAGAGTTCTAGGATCCCATGATCTGGAAGAAGCGACCGCGTTTGATCGAAACTATCAGTTGAATAATGAAAATGATCAACACAGATGGAACGTTTTGGTGAGTACTTTTTTTTCTTGTATTGTTCTCTGTGTGCTGTCAAATAATTTTATATTTTATTTATTTTTTTATTTAACATTTGTTTACCAGGAACATCCAACCTGGAACATGGCAATTTTCAGAGGAGGCCTGGGGAGAAACGCCCCAGACGCATGTCTTTGTAATGTGGGAGGAAACTGGAGCACCTGGAGGGAACCCACACAAACGCATGGAGGACAAGCAGACGCTGCACAGAAGGCAGCCCAGCTGAGAATCGAACTCGAGAACCTCTTGCTGTGAGGCAACAATGCAAACCTCTGTGCCACTGTGCCATTCAAAGCAGCTAATACCTGTAATTGAACGTCTGAACAAAGTAACTGCCATTTTGGTCTGGGATGTGGCTGAAAGGAGTTTGTGGACCAGCTCACCAACCCTGGTTAACAAAGTAAGTAAAAAGAAAATAAAAAAAAAAATAAAACTCAGTACATTTTAGCTTATGATTCTACTCATTTTGGTGACATTGAAAAAACAAAAGCAAAGAAAAATCTAGTAGATCTGTATGAAATATTCTTCAAAGCAGTAGATGATATGTTTTTGTCTTTACCGGACTCCTTCCCCTTTTTCATTTCTGTTGCTCTTTTTTGTTTCTTTTGTTCATGCATCTTTGTGTTGTGTTTGGGTGACTCTTAAGTATGTCTAGATTAAGGGTGTTCATATTCATAGGTTTTTAAATTTAAGGACAAGGAAACCTCCAAGAAGCTCAGCCACATCACCCAGTACTGTTGGAAGACTAGCAATGCCCTCCATTAAGTAGATTTCCCTCGTATATCCCAGGTGAAAATTTGCAATTACCCATCCAGTCAACCAGACTGGTGCCTGCTAAAGAAGTATTCCACTTTATATGTCAGAGCAACTTATTCCACAAAAGAGGAGTACTCTGGGTTAGGTAACTGTAGGGCCATTTGGGGCTGTTAAAGAAGTTTAGCTTTTTAGAATGAGCATTTGCTTTACCACTAATTGAGTACTGATTCATTCATATCACAGAAGCCTAAGCAGTGATCACCCCTCAGAAGTCTGACATTGAGTAGAGGAACATATCTTTTAATCTAGCAGAGTAGCCAAGAGTACTAATACCAGAGATCGTGTTTTGGTGTGGAAAACTTGGTCTCAGGTTTTTTTAGATGCTTAGTGAGTTACATGCCAAATGAGGTATTGTATTCAATGATGGCCCTGATAAGTGAGGAATAAAATGGGACTATAATTTTTCTAAACCTTGAGGAGCTACTACAAAGACTAAGGTGCACAAAGTAGAAAGATTTTCTAACTTCCACTGAGACATGGTTAAAGAAGTCTGTTGTCGTCAGAGTACGTAAAGACTGTATCAGATTTAAGTGGAATGTTATCTATGTGGTAAGTGGAAACAATGCTAGATTTACCAAAATAAAGCTATACGGCCTTTGTTGTCATTATGAATAAACCCATGTTTAGCATGGTAAGTATTTGTTTGGTTTAGCCCTTGCTGTCAAATCTGTATATCCATTTGAGATGTCATAACTACCCCCAGATGTTCTTCGTTTTCCATTGCTGCAGTCCTTACTATTGGGTATAGTCCGCATCCAGTCGGCCCGAATACCAGAGTATAAGGCTGACGTCGGTCAGGGCGCATTAGACTGACGTCAGTACGTCAGGGTACTAATGCGCATGACCGGCGTCATATCCTCAGTCTTTTGCAGCGTGGTCCGATGCAGAAGCAGTTTTGCGAGTGCAGGTTGGCGTTCTGAAATATTTCCGAAACCGGAGTTTCAGACCGAATCAGAGTTGCCAAAGTACCCGTTAGAACATTTTGGTTTTTCTTGCCTCAGTATTTAACCGGATGTCAGAAAAAGTGAATAACTGTATTTCTTGTGGGAAACAAATACCTCATAGGGATTACCATACATTGTGTATACCTTGTTTAGGGCCTGAGCACGACGTTGTTGGTTGCCGCTCTTGTGCTAGGTTTAACAAACGCACTATTAAGAGGAGGTTAGACTGTGCCAGATTAGTGTTTGGGAAGCGTTGCAATTATAAAATGCCGTCGGATGCTCCGGCCCGCTTCGTCAAAGCGCAAGGACAAAACAGCAAAGCCTAGGGTTGATGAACCGCAGTCCGGACGTCGGTTCTTTAGATGGCTCAGTGGAGCCAGAGGTTTTGCCAGGAGTTTCTATGGAGTCTCAGGCAGAAACTTTACTTTTACAGGATGTACCCTCTCAGGAGGCAGGC
Organism: Protopterus annectens; assembly: GCF_019279795.1. Classification (NCBI taxonomy): domain Eukaryota; kingdom Metazoa; phylum Chordata; order Ceratodontiformes; family Protopteridae; genus Protopterus; species Protopterus annectens. The sequence continues at coordinate 354,588,101 of NC_056729.1, read as the reverse complement.
CAGGCTGAGGGGGCTTCTCAGGTAACTATTCTTCCCTCTCTTCCCAAAGTAGTTAGAGCCTCTCCTTCTGTTGCCAAAACTTCTTTTAGAGGTAGGCCAACTTCAGCTTCAGTAGGGCTTCTCCTAGCCTTTCGGGTTCTGTACCTAAGAAACATATGCTTAAAATGGCAGAAGATTTGATTACTATGATTAGAGGTTCTATGGGCCCTCCTGATAAGAGGCCTAGAGTGGAACCAGAGTTTGACAGTTTTGAACAGGGTTCAGGGGCTTCTGAGTCTTCTGCGGAAGATTTGCTGGAGTATCCTCATTATTCTGATTCTGATGTGGATGATGCCACTCCTTGGGTTTCTCCTCCTGAGGATTTTTCTTTTTCAGAGACTCTGCATTCCATGAGGGAGCACTTTAAATGGGAAGGCCAGGATTACTCTGATTCCAGGAAGAGACTTAGGGAATTCTTGTTTTTACCCCAGCATAGGCCCTTAGCTATACCTCCTGTGTTGAATGTGGTGGAAGATGTTTTTGCAGAGGCTTCCCTGAACCCTGATTCTTTGCCTCCTGCTCCTGTTAAACCTGATAGGTACTATAGGGTGCCGAAGCTCATAAGTATTTGTTTAAGAGTCCTAGGGCGGACCCAGAAACTGTTTCTCAGGGGCCTAAAGGTGTTAAGGCCTCTGTGGTTAAAAATCCTGTTCCCACTGACAAAGAGGCAAGGCCGTTAGATAGGTGGGGTAAGAAAGTGTATACTTCTTCCACTCTAGCCATGAGGCGTTGAATTGTCAGTTTCACATGCTGAAATATCAAAATTATCTCCTTTCACAATTGAAATCTAAGGTGGATGCTTTGGCGGAAGGTATTGATTGTAAAGACTTGCTGGATTTAGTTTATGTGTCTGAACAAGTGGGCAAGCATTCTTTGCAATGTGGTTTTGATGCTGTGCAGGCCTCCTCGAGGGTGGCTGCCACTAGTTCTGTTCTTCGCATGGCATGCCTGGTTGAGGGATCAAAATTTGGCTGAGCATGTTAAGACACGGATTTTGGATGCCCCTTTACAGTCTGATGTGTTGTTTGGTTCACCTGTGGAAGCAGTTTTAAAGAAAATGGAGGACAAAGCTAAGTCTATGCAAACTGTTAAAGATTTTTGCAGGTACAGCCACCGGGTTTAGTAGAAATTGGCCTGCTAAGGGGTGGACATATCCTGCTTATGATTCCCAGTCTAGGGGTAGGTCTAGGCGTGGTAGGGGCAGGGCTCAAGGTTCTTTTAGGCCTAGAACAGGAGTTCACCTGCTCAGACTTCTGGTGAGGGCAGGGGTCAGTCCTTTCGTAAACAGACCCAATGACCTGCCTTTTCAGCTGCCAGTAGATTCTCGTCTGGCAGCTCCTTTGAAGGACGACTGTCTCTTTTCAAAGAAAATTGGGATTTAATTATTCAAGACAGATGGGTGTTGGACATCATTCAGCCAGTCCCTGTATCAGAAAGGGGCCTAGGATTTTATTCTCGCATGTTCCTAGTACCAAAAAGGGGAACACGTAGAGACTGCTTTTGGATTTATCTCTCCTCAACACTTATCTGGACATTCCCAAGTTCAAGATGTTGACGTTACAACAGCTTTTACCCCTGCTGGGCAAAGATCACTGGATGGTAACTTTAGTTCTCAAGGAAGCTTACCTTCATGTGCCTATCAGGCTAAGTTACAGGAAGTATCTGCGGTTTCGAGCTGGAAATTCTCTTTATCAGTTCTCTGCATTGCCCTTTGGCTTATCTACTGCCAGAGTATTCACAAAGTTTCTGGCTCCAGTGATAGCTTACTTCAGGCTACAAGGACTTCAAATCTATCCTTATTTAGACGACTGCCTGATTCTGGCTCAAGAAAAGGAAGACCTTCTACAGCATCTGGAATATCTTATAGCAGTGCTAAGATGCCTAGGGTATTCTGTGAGCGAAATGAAGTCCAGTCTAGGAGCCTCTCAAGACAGGTGCTTTCTGGGTGTGAGACTGAATACAGCAGCCCAGATGGCCTTTTAACCCCGGACAAACAAAAGAGTCTATCACTTTACTTCCATCAACTATCTCATCAGTCCGTGCTGACTGCAGAGACAGTCCTTCAAGCATTAGGGTTCATGGCATCTTGTATTCTGGTGCTTCCCAATGCCAAACTGCATATGAGGAAGTTACAATGGTATCTCAAAATGTATGGACACAGCACTGCCAGGATTTAGACACTGTCATTCAAATAATACCTTGCCTTCAAAGAGAATTTTTGTGGTGGGCTCAGGAATGTCACCTAAACAAGGGACTCTCTGTGACCCGGCCAGAGGCGAGTCAGATTTTACCGACAGATGCCTCAGACATTGCTTGGGGAGCTCATCTAAATGGAAAGTGGATACAAGACAAGTGGCCTGCCAGACTACAGCATCTACATATCAACATGAAGGAGATGTTAGCAGTCCAGTTCGCATTGCTGGCTTTCAAGGAGTTACTTCTTCCAGGGCAGGTGTTGATTCTAACAGACAACACAACTGTCATGTGGTACTTCAACAAACAAGGGGAACACATTCTTATCCTCTATGCAGGCAAGCGATGATTTTATGGGAGACTGCCACGCTTGCACCTAACTCTTCAGGCAAGGTTTCTGCCAGGAGCACAGAACTCCTTAGCAGATGTGTTAAGCAGACAAATCATGGATCCCCACAAGTGGAAACTGGATCTTCATGTATTTCAGAAATTGACAGTGTCATGGGGAACTCCAGACATAGATCTGTTCGCTTCTCCACTAAACCACCAGCTGCCACAGTTTTGCACAAAGGGGTTTCATCACACAGCTTGGAAAGTGGATGCTCTGTCTTTCAGTTGGACAAACCTTCATGTGTATGCCTTTCCACCTCTGCCTCTTCTTCCAAAGGTACTGTTAAAGGTCAGACAGGACAGGCCAAGGATGATTTTGATAGCTCCAGATTGGCCTTGGCAACACTGGTACCCTCTACTACGGAGTCTGGTAAAGAAGCCTCCATGGCCTTAACCTTTGATTCCACATCTGTTTTCCCAGCAGGACGGTCATCTGCTCAATGTCAAGCTTCACTCTCTTCATCTGACAGCCTGGCATATTCTGTGTTGAAACACAGCAGGTCTCAACTTCCTCAACAAGTTTTAAATGTGATTAGGGAAGCTAGAAGACCTAGTACAAGGAAAGTGTCACAGCAAAATGGAAGAGATTTTATTTTGGAGTAAAGCAAAGAATTTGGAGATTTCTGAGCCTAATTTGAGTATGGCTCTTCAATATCTTACTGAGTTACTGGACAAGGGTCTGTCCTTCTCTTCCATTAAGATTCATGCTGCAGCAATCTCAGCTCACTATGATTGTGACCCACCATTGTTTTCGCATCCTTTGTTCAAGCAGTTTCTTAGAGGGGCAAAAATATAAGACCCCACGTAGAGCTCCTACTCCTGCTTGGGATCTCAATTTTGTGTTGGAAAAACTTACTCTACAACCTTTTGAGCCTGCGGCTACTGCTGAATTGAAATATTTGTCATGGAAGACTGCTTTTTGTTGGCTATTACTTCTGCAAGAAGGGTGTCTGAGTTGCAGGCCCTTATGGCAGTCGAGCCCTTTTGATTTTCCATAAGGATAGGGTATCATTACGTACTAATCCTTCCTTTATGCCTAAGGTGGTTTCTAGTGTGGCTTTAAACCAAACTATTCATTTGCCTACTTTTATGCAGACCCCCAAAATAAAGGGGAAAAGATTTTGCATACTTTAGATGTACACAGGCAATTGCGTTATTACTTAAGCAGGACTAAGGATTTTAGGCAGTCTCAGCAGTTGTTTGTTTCTTTTGCTTTGAGTTCGCAGGGCAAGCCTGTGTCAAAACAAACTATTTCTAGGTGGATTGGCTTTTGCATTGCATTTTGTTATTCCCATCATGGCAAGGAGGTTCCAGCTGGGATTAGGCCTCATGATCTGGAAGAAGCTACTGCTGATCGAAACTATCAGTTGAATAATGAAAATGATCAACACAGATGGATTTTGGTGAGTACTTTTTTTCTTGTATTGTTCTCTGTGTGCTGTCAAATAATTTTATATTTTATTTATTTTTATTTAACATTTGTTTAACATCCAACCTGGAACATGGCAATTTTCAGAGGAGGCCTCCAGGCATGTCTTTGTAATGTGGGAGGAAACTGGAGCACCTGGGCTGCACAGAAGGCAGCCCAGCTGCCTCTTGCTGTGAGGCAACAATGCAAACCTCTGTGCCACTGTGCCATTCAAAGCAGCTAATACCTGTAATTGAACGTCTGAACAAAGTAACTGCCATTTTGGTCTGGGATGTGGCTGAAAGGATCACCAACCCTGGTTAACAAAGTAAACTCAGTACATTTTAGCTTATGATTCTACTCATTTTGGTGACATTGAAAAAACAAAAGCAAAGAAAAATCTAGTAGATCTGTATGAAATATTCTTCAAAGCAGTAGATGATATGTTTTTGTCTTTACTGGACTCCTTCCCCTTTTTCATTTCTGTTGCTCTTTTTTGTTTCTTTTGTTCATGCATCTTTGTGTTGTGTTTGGGTGACTCTTAAGTATGTCTAGATTAAGGGTGTTCATATTCATAGGTTTTTAAATTTAAGGACAAGGAAACCTCCAAGAAGCTCAGCCACATCACCCAGTACTGTTGGAAGACTAGCAATGCCCTCCATTAAGTAGATTCCAGGTGAAAATTTGCAATTACCCATCCAGTCAACCAGACTGGTGCCTGCTAAAGAAGTATTCCACTTTATATGTCAGAGCAACTTATTCCACAAAGTACTCTGGGTTAGGTAACTGTAGGGCCATTTGGGGCTGTTAAAGAAGTTTAGCTTTTTAGAATGAGCATTTGCTTTACCACTAATTGAGTACTGATTCATTCATATCACAGAAGCCTAAGCAGAGATCACCCCTCAGAAGTCTGACATTGAGTAGAGGAACATATCTTTTAATCTAGCAGAGTAGCCAAGAGTACTAATACCAGAGATGGTTTTGGTGTGGAAAACTTGGTCTCAGGTTTTTTTAGATGCTTAGTGAGTTACATGCCAAATGAGGTATTGTATTCAATGATGGCCCTGATAAGTGAGGAATAAAATGGGACTATAATTTTTCTAAACCTTGAGGAGCTACTACAAAGACTAAGGTGCACAAAGTAGAAAGATTTTCTAACTTCCACTGAGACATGGTTAAAGAAGTCTGTTGTCGTAGGTACAAAGACTGTATCAGCTGTCAAATCTGTATATCCATTTGAGATGTCATAACTACCCCCAGTTTGTAGTCATCAGCAAAACTTGGTTTGCTTTAGACCATTGATACGCAGAACAGTAGGGTAGGTATCGTTTGGGAAGTCATCCACCCTTGGTAACTATCACATTGACAACACGCCCCTTAGAGTTGACCCAGTAATCAGAGACTTGGGGACACACATAGACAGTAATCTAGCCTTTGATCATCACGTGTCTACAGTGGTGAGGAAATCATTCTATGTTGCACAACTTATAAACAAAGGTATGTCATCTAAGTCCAAGGAAGTCATTGTTCCACTGTATTCAGCATTCATCAGACTTATTGAGGTTCCTCACTAAAAGAATACAGGGTGTAAGTAGTATGTCCTACGCAGATTGCCTCAAGACCCTATCCCTGTATTCTGTCTCCTACAGGCTTTTAAGGGGAGATATATGCCTGGCATACAGGGCATTGTCAGAACTCACTCTGATGCACCTGCTGCATCTCCACAAAACGGCACCAGAATTACTCGTTCTAAAGACTTAAAACCTTGCCTGTGATATAAATAAGACCTGCTGGAGAGGTAGGTATGTATCTCAGAGACTACCCTGTCTATGGAACAGGTTGCCCATCCATGTGAAGCAGAGTTCCTCCCTAACCCAATTCAAGTGCAACTTGAACAATTGGATGGGAAACTGGAAATTCATCCCTAGTGTGGCACCTGTGTCTCTAATGGACATCCAGTAACCTGTAAATGGTTAATCTCCCAGTCCCATGCTTACACTTATCAAGGGTATCGGAAATTGTCGGAAATTTGGGATGCATGACTAGGCCTAAAAAGGCCCTTCTGGTTGTTAGCCTAGTAAACACCTATGAAACTATAAGTATATATGAGAGGACGAAACCCTGTGGGGCATTTTTGGTAATGTTTATCTGTCTAGAGAAAACGCTCTGACTTTAATGGCATGGGTTCAGTCAGCTAGCCTGTTATGTATCCAGCAAACTGTGGATGGATTAATGAGTTGGGAGACATAAAATAAAACCTATCATGACAAATTATTTCAGAAGCTGTGGCAAGCTGTACGTAGGCAGCAAGAACTGTACATCACTTATCAATTACTCTGTAACCTTTTCAAAAAATTCAAGCAAGTTGAGCAGGCCTGATCTGCCTTTAATAAAACCAAATCAGCGTGGATATAAAAGTACAAGGGCATCTATATTACTAAAAAAAAAAAAAAAAAACATCAGCTGTAATATGCTCCATGGCCTTGCAAAGAATGCTAATGAGACTAATAGACCTATAATTCCCAGGGTCAGTAGAGGGGGCCATTTTATGGTAGGGCACTGCAGCATAACACGTTATATGCATCTTCTAGTTGAGGAAGTGATGGAAGGGTTTTGGCTGATGGGACTTGACCGTTCTCAGAAGTCATCTAGGGATATTGTCAGGATCCATGAAACCTGATATTTTTTAGTTTGGAAAGTGCAAAAAAAGACTTAGGCCAAAGTGATTTCAGGAGAAGAGGTGGGGTAGGGGAACGGATGGGATAGTTTGTGGGGCGAAGTTGGAAGTTAATTTGTCTGCAAGAAGAGTGGCAATATCCTTGGGATCAAAGAAGTAGGTGCCATTAGAGATGAGCTTAGTACGTCCCTAACTGTACATTTTTGAGGGACTTGCTTACCACTTTTAAAGCTGTTTTATAATGATGAAATTGACATCTTTTAGACTTGACCAAGAGCTTTTTCTTGTTCAGTTTGTTGACTCTGTAATCACACTGTATGGGTTTGTTTTAAACTTGCCATTATGCTTGTGTCAGACTGGTACAGATGCCTCGGTACATCTATCATTGATGGAGTAAATGGAGCACCAGGTGGCTACCTTTTGTACAAGGTTTGTATGAGAGCTGTGTGCCATTCGTAATGATCTGTAAATAGTAAATTAGTTTTGGAGTAATGCCTGAAAAGTATAGGAGTTATCTGAAACTGTAAAGCATGACTTTCGGAAGGTGGTCCTTTAAGTACCAAGCGGGGTGGAACAACTGGGTAAAACATTTCTGAGGACAAATTCAAGAAAATGAACACCACTGGATAGGGGGACAATTTGGTAAAGTGTATTGATATAAAGTCCAGAACGTCTGCGCACTTTTGCCGTTTGTGTTAACTTTTCAAACTTGTTAAGGTAGTCTTCATGCTCTGAAGGTAGGTCATAGATGAGGTTCTATAGTTGAATGTGATATGATTTATCTTGACTATAGCCGATTTCAGCCAGTTCAAGATTTACATTATGTAGAATATGATGAGACAATGAGGTTATAAATAAATATAGGTACTCCCTCAAAGCTACCAATGAATCTGAGCATTTAATTGGGTTGGTAGATGTACCCCAAAACAAAGGGAGTGCAGTCATTAGACTGGGACCAGGTTTCTGTAATTGCACAAATGGTGTTGTCTTGGAGGATAACAAAGGCCTGAGTTTCGGATATTTTTTCTTTAGGCTCCTGGCTAACAGCAGTGCTGTTAGTGACAACTGTCTTCTTGCATCTGTCGAGGCTACTCGGGAGCATGGAGTGGATTTGATTATTTTGTAGTAAGTGTAGTAAAACCTTGACTGTTGTCACTGCCTTTGCAAAGATGGAATGCAATTTTTCCACTTTATTTGGCTGGTTTGAAATCCTCATGTCCTGAGTTTTTCCTCAGAAGCATCTACTTGATGCTTGGTAGCAAGTGTGTTAGTGCAGTAGCAAAATTGTCATATGTCACATTTCTAAACTGCTGCCAACTAAAGTGTTTATGGTGTGTCTGCTACTGGTTACCTTGACCTAACCAGACCTAATTTTTACATTTTGTGGATGGGTGTCTCAGACTGGTTGACCTATGGGCTGTTTTGTAAGTTAGTCTTTGTTGCTATAATTGTACTTGCATACACAGAGCCCTTTGGAATGTAGGCTGATTAGGAATTGGGTGGACTGATGTAACAACATGGGTTAGTGATGATAAAAAGACAGAAAGTCAACCATCTGCTGTTATGGTCAGTATGTGGAACATCTGAACTTTAGATTAATTGGATTATAATTGGGGTTGGTGTGTCCTAGTCCTGCCTTTGTGCAAGCGATCTTTCATCTGTGATACCACTTCATTTCTAAAGAAAAAGACTGTTCAGTTCTTTCAGGGGTTCACTAAGCCTTGGATGGGCTAGTGTGTGTAGGCTTTGTGTATTACAGCCAGAAGACCATAGTTTCTTCTGCAACTACCTTCACATTTCTCTGTCCCCATCCATGCTCGGTGTCTTTCCCAGTTGCCAGTCTGCTCATCGTATTATACAAATGTGACGGACATTCATTATTTTGTTTGATCTGTTGCCTTTTCTAGCTATTTCCCACTTCTGTTAAATGATATAATATTGTGTTTATTCCAGCTTTTCAGATAGTGTGAATAATCTCTTCTGTCCATCCTTGCTCCAGTGCAGTGACCTTCTGAATTGCTTTTGTCTTTTGTGATGCACTGCTATTCTTTTTCTCAAACTCCTATATATGCCATTCTCCATTCACTGACAATTCTTACTTTTTCTTCAGTATGTCAGTTCTCTTTACACATTAGCTTATCCTAATACAAGGTCATATATTCCATTGCTCTCTGTTCTTGATTCATCTTCTCGACATTTTCAGCATTCTCAGTCATTTCCTAATGTTGTTGTGTCTTTCAGCTTATCCCGGTTAGGGGTCGCCACAGCAGAACTCCGGTCCGCTAATGTTTGATAGTGGATTTTTACGTGCCGAGTTACCAGCTCTGACGCACAACCTTCAACGAAGGCACGCCCATTCACGCATGCCTCCACACAGAAGACGCTCTCGCTGAGAATCGAACACAACGACGTCTTGATGTGAGGCGACAACGCTACCGCAGCACCACTACCGCGGGTCATACCTGCCCATATTATTTTGCACCGTGTATTACAACAGACTGAAGACAGTACTCCTGTAGTCCCAAAGGTTTTTATTCTTATGGCATATTAGTTCAGGCATGGTAGACCACAGTCTGGCATTACTGCTGGCTAGTGGCGCTGTCTAGTATCTAACTTTGCAACCCATGTGCAGTACTAGAACTAGGCTGGCTATGTTGTCCTCCCTTGTTTGGGGGGGGGGGTCCTTGTCTGAAGTTGAGCTTTCTTCAGAATTTCTCCTACTGTCCTTACTTAACCTTGATGGGGTTACCTTACATTTCAACAGCATAAATTATATTTTGACTGTGGTTTCCCTCTGGTCTCCAGCTGTTTTTTTAAACCATGGATTTTCCATGCTCCTCTAAAGCTCAAAGAATAAATCTAGTTTCATTTTTTAATCAGTCTTATCTAATTCATCGCAACCTGACTCTACATGTCCAGACCCCACAGCCTTTGTTCCTTAGTCTTGTTACCTATGAATTCATCTCATCCTGGCTGTACTTACCTACAACCTTTGTTTCATGATTATTTTGTAGCGTAGTAAATTCCACACATTTATCTCATTGGGTCCTTATTTTTTCCTCGCTTGACTGCCTTTTCCTGAACTGGGTGTGTGGATGTTTATATAACCGATAAGATTTGTAATTGGGTAAACCATTTGCTTTATTTTTTCAGGTGACTCCTGTTTTAAGTGAGGGTCAGAACTGAAGATATTCAGGAAGTGTATACCTTCTAATTCTTGTACATGAATACTAATTTGTGGATTGCAGAAGGTCAGCCTTGCGAATGTGTGTTTTTCTTTCTGGAGAGGGGTTCTGAGATCTTTTAAAAGGCCATGCAGTCTAATATTAAATCATAAAGCCGTATATTATGTCTCGCTGTAGATAATGTGCCAGTGTCTACTAATATGGTGAGTACAGTCAGTTCTGTACTTTGTGCAGTGTGACTTTTAACTCTTTAGTCCTCTTATGGGATTGGTTTATCCTAACAATCAAGACGTACTACAAAAGTCTTTAAAGATAAGTTGTCATAATAACGTTACACACTTTTAAATTCAATTCACAAATGCTTTTTGTAACTCATCTTTTTCACAGACTAAGGAAAAATGTTGCCGCTCCTTCAAAGATATTAAGGCCATTGAATAAAAGAAGGAAAACTCCAGTGAAGAAGAAAATAGCTAACCACACAGACTTTGAGAAGTGTTGCAGAGTTTTAAGGGAGAGGAATAAGAGCAAAGAAAACATAATGCAAAAATGCCAATACTTTGCACCGGTTGGAGAAGAAAAAGAAAATGATGAAGATGCTTTTCAGAGGTGCTGCTTTATCACTGTTTTTTTTATCAGTGACTTAGTAACAGTATGTGGAATTTTAACTTATCGTAATGCCTGCATTAAGTCTCTAAATGTTGATTAAACGGTCTAGTTTTGAATGGGCTGAATGGGTTGGAAGTTAATTTGTCTCCTGGGAAAATTTGGAAGACTTGAAAGTGTGAAAATCAATTAAGCTTTCTTTAGTGTGTTACTGTATTTGTACAAAATATTGAATTTGAGCCATATCAGAGCTGGACTAGTGCATGAGGAGAAAGCATGGTGCTACAGCCCTTTTGGGAGAAAGAAGTCTGTTGAGTACTGTAACATGGTGACCTGGAAGTAGAAAACTAGTTAGACAAGGCAGACAAAGACCAATGTTGGGATATTAGGCTGCTGGTACTCTTGATAGAACAATCTAGGTTATCACTGCTTGCTGTAAAAGTAATTTGGGATAGTGGACTTGGCGACTGCATCTTTAAATGGACACCTAGTGAATATAGTTCAAGGCAAGCACGTTGAGATGACAGCCCATGCAAAGCCTTAAGAATGGGTTCTTTCATTGTGGAAACTGGAATGGATCTGCAGGATGACTAATAGTAGTTAGTGGTTTGCTGAAGACTCTTGCAGCAGTTACCACTTTCATACTGCCAAGTTATCCACCCATTTGTTGTGCATTTGTGAGGGTGCTTGTGACATGTAAATCTGCTTATGAGCATCTGTATAAAATGTGTGTTCCCCCATGCCTTCCATTTCTTATTGCTGCTGTTGAGCTAATGCAACACTTGATAGTAGTCCATTAATGTCATCTAAAATGACTAGCTGTCCCTTAACATATGGAAATTGAGTAGTAGTTGAGTACAGCATACTTCACAATTGTCTGTGCTTGTGGTCATCAACTTACCTTAAAAAAAAAAAAAAAAGCCCTTTTGGGAAAGTGGTGGAAAAGCACACACTTAAAAACTTAAGGACCATGTAAGCTTTATCAAAGCTGAAAGGGAATATGCTTGTGAACCATAGTTGCTTAAGAAGCTACTCGAAATGGAAATTAAAAAGAGCTGAATGAAGTCAGCCTGAAAAAGCTAGCAAGACCTCAAAGATGTATGGAGGGGAAATGTCACCTTTGCTGTCATCCTGTGTTTCATCTAATGTGTTTGGATCTTGGTCCAATAAACGTATATTGTGTACAAAACATTGTGTTTTGCCTCAGTAAAAATAACTTGTCATGTTCTCTTTAGAAGCAGCCACAGGAGTTTTCTGTGCTTTACAGTTGATTTCTACCATTTCTGCTTCTGTTTTCTCCATTTGACTTTTCAACCTTGAAAACCATCCACTTAATGTTGATCTTTAAGTGGCATCAAAAGTCGCAACATTGCATGATTCACTTGCACAAAACTCAGATGCCTGGTTGATAATAACCACCTAAAACTGCTGTTAAAATACTTGCTTTAAGTAGCAGTTTGTTTTCCAGGTGCTGAACATAAAAAGAAAATAAGAGGTAAAAGTGGAAATAGCTGGCTTATTGCATCTATTTCTTTTTTTGGTGAATATGTAGTGCATGTACTGGCATGCTTGGCCTGTTGCACTGCTGTTTTTAGATGGAAGTTCTTTAAATTTAAATGCTTTATGTGTTAATGTTTTAAGTGCTGCCATTCTGTAGTAATGGGAACCTGGTGTAAAAATGTGTTTTTGAGTGAGGGATATTTGATGTAAGGTATATGTGATTTGCTGTGTAATTGAATATTTGTGAATGATTAAATGCCCTTTGTGTATTTACTAATCTGATATCTTGCAATCAATGTGTATGTTTTGGGTGGGGTCAATCTTGTTTGGGAATAAAGGTGAGATGAGTATTTCTGTGAGTTTGTTGGAAACTGCTGTACAGAATTATGTCTGTGATTGGCAGATGAAAGTATGTGCGAGAACAGCGATTAGTGGGGCTAAGGACGTTTCTCCTTTTCCCCACTGTTTGAGCTCAGAAGTAGTGTTTATAAAATTGTGGAGTACAGGCACTGCAGGGAGACTTGCTCTTCTGCAGAATATCCTTGTTATATTTTTAATCAATCGCTGATAGATTTTTTTTAAACCCAAAACACATTGAAGAGTACTGGATCCAGCACACCACTAATTCGCTTATTCTTGGTGATGACTTGCACATTGCAGATATTCTTCATTTGATCACTGCTGCAGTAGCCTAAGTTATGGGTTATGCCCTCCTAAGTTCATAAGTCAGCCAACTTCCAAAGCTTTGGAGCACCTGTCACTCGTCCAAACCATTAGTCAGCTCAAGCTGAGCTGACAAATTTAGATTTAGGATCCAAGCCCTTCAGAGTTTTCTTGTGAGCTGAAGAGCACATTCCTGTGTGGGCTTTTGAGGATTGACGGCCGACTAAAGCTGTTCCACAGCTGGGCAGATCAGTCCGATTTGGGGGGGGGGGGGTGTCAATTTTTTTGTGGCAAACTTATTTTTTCTGTAAATGAATTCTAGTTTCGCTGGGAAAGCTTTTTTATTGCCTGTTATGACTTTTGTTCACTTTTAAAATGGGGGTGTTGTTTTTGCTTTAGTGATAAAAAGTTGTTAAAACTTATTTAAAAGTACATTTTCTGTGAAGAAACTGTTAGTTCGTTTTATTGATCACTGCTGCAGTAGGCTTGGCTAATATAGCTTATATACTGTACAGTGTATAACAGCCAGCTAGTTCACAAAATTTCAGGGCACCATCCATGCACCCAAATTGTCAGCCAGTTTGAGCTTGGCTCACTAAAAAGACAGGTTTGGACTTCAAGCCCTTCGGAGCCTTACAGCAGCAAAGGAAACCACGGTCAAAAACTTCTCAAAAGCAAACTTCCCACTTCTCAAAACCGAGGTGGAATCCTTCAAAGCCCCAGGGCCAGTGGAAAATACAGCCCAAACTGCAGAATCCTTTACAAACGCATTCTATGGATACATACAGGAATGCATGGATCGTGCTATCCCAAATAAAACCAAGACACACTCCTCCAAAGGCAGGAGACCTGTCTGGTGGACCCAGCCATAAATAAGCTGTGCAACAGAAGGAGGAAGCTACTACATGATATAGCAAAATCCCTGAAGAGGAGGGCAACTCTGATCAGTACTAGCAAGAAACTACAATCCCTCATAAAATCATCTAAGGCTAGCTTCGAAAGAAAAATTGCACAAGACGCTAAAGATAATCACAAGGCTTACTTTAGTTATTTCAGAAACCTGGGTGGAAACTCCCAGATATGCTCTGAGTTGGTGCAAAATGACAAAAAATAAAATACACTGAACCCACAGACATTGCCAACATCCTGGCAGACAGGTTTAGTGCAAACTCCCCCCCTCCCCCCCAAATGAGCAAATGAATATCCCAACAGAGTGTAGCCTCCCTGACATCACAGATGCACAGATGAGAGCTGCCCTCTCCAAAGCAAAAAACACAGCATCAATGGGACCGGACGGTGTCCCAGGCTCCATTTTACATGAGCTCCAAGAAGAACTGAACCCCACTGTTCAGTCTCAGCCTTCCAACAGGATATGTACCCAAAGAATGGTGTATTGAACAGTGGTCCCCCTCCATAAAGGTGGTGCCACAACGGACCCCCGGAAACTATCGTCCCATAAGGCTAACTAGCCTGGTCTGCAAAGCTATGGAGCGTATCATCATGGAACTCATAAACAGACATTGGGACCCTCCAAACACTGGATCCTACCCAGTTCGGCTTTAAGGGCAGATCTTGCCTCTTGAACCTGGTCAATTTCTTTGAAATGGTCACCAAGGCCATAGACGAAGGGAAGGTAGTCCACACAGCCTACCTTGATCTTGCAAAAGCCTTCGACACAATACTCCACTCGGGCATCATAAATAAGCTCACCAGCTTAAATATCAACCCCTATGTCACAAGATGGGTTGCAAACTGGCTTAGGAATAGAACCCACATGGTTAGAATTGCAGGTGCCATGTCAGACTCTAAACCAGTTACAAGTGGCATCCCACAAGGCTCAGTCCTGGGACCTCTCTTGTTCGGTATATATTTCTCTGAGGTACAGGCTAACACAGGAGGACCATGGCTGACAAAGTTTGCAGATGACTGCAAACTGGGGGCCATAATCGACTCGCCGGCTGACACAAGCATCCTCCAAAAAGGTCTCAGAGATGGATAACTGGTGCCAGAGCCATGGCCTAAAACTAAATGCCAAAAAGTGCATAGTCATCCCCTTTGGGAAAAAACAAAGTGCCCACAAATTACCACACAGGTGGTAATCCATTAAGTACAGAAGAAGTAATTAGGGATTTGGGGACCCAAGTAGATTGCAATCTCTCCTTTGACAATCACATTGCCAAAGTGGTTAGAAAGACATTCTATATAGCCCACCTTATCACGAAGGGGTTCACATCTAGATCGAGAGGTCATTGTGTCCCTCTACTCATCAGGCCCATAACTGAATACAATGCCCCATTTGGGATGTACCTTACCCGACACCTGCTACAACTAGAAAGACCCCAAAAGTACCTCACAGAGGATCAAGGGACTCAAACAGATGCCCTACGCAGTTAGGCTAAAGAAACTCTAGCTCTACTCAGTTGCTTACCGCCTACTCAGAGGCGATCTGTGCCTGACGTATAAAGCCATGTCCAACCCAGAATTAATCCATGAGTACTACACGCTCCAGTGACTTAAACCTCAGCACAGAAATAAATAGAACATGCTGGAGGGACAGATTCATATCCCAGAGGCTCCCCTCACTCTGGAACAAAATCCCAATCCATGTCAGACAGAGACCCTCAATGACCCTCTTCAAGAAGAATCTTGACGTTTGGATGGGAGATCATAAATTTACCCCGGGATCTCTTCTGTGTCACTGCTAGACAGAGGCACGGTAAGCTAACCTTAAATGGGCTATCTTCTGTGACCTACTGTACAGAGGCACAGTCAACTAATCTAAGAAGGGTGGTGAAAGCCAAACACACTCTGGCTAGGCTTTTAATGCCCTAGGGCAGATAGCCTAGTATCAACCTATGAACCTTACTACTGATGAGTCTGAACCTCTAAAACTTTCTAGGATCGACTGTCTGCTTGTGCTGGCCCTTTTGCTGGGTAGAGAATTTCTTTTTGGGGAAACCCTTTAACTTTACAAATTATTTGTTTGTTAATGCTTTTTTTTGTTCAGGGAACTACTTTTAAGCTAGAAGTTTGTGTTTTAATGGTCTGTCAGACTATTGTACTTTTAAATAAATAAAAGCACACTTTTTATTTCCCTGTCAGTTTATAGGTTGATCTGAAGTTGTTTTCATTTGATCTTAACTTGTGGGAGTATGATCCTTTACGGATCTGACGCTGTCGTATACTCCAGCATCAGATCCGAAATCCAAGCTCTTCTCTTACTCATAATGTCCCACTGTCCCTCCTTCCCTCTGATCTTGTTTGCTGCTTGTTTCGAACAGCACCGGTTGCAGTTGTTCCAAGCTCCTCCAGGTTTTTTCGGCAGTTGTAAATGTCTTTTGGGGGTGTTATGTCCCTATTCTCCCTTTCTACCCTTCCTCATCTACCTTTGTGTCCCTGCGTTGGCTCTTACGAGTATATATATTTAAAAAAAAAACAAAAAACACCTGCTATCTTCTGTCCTCTCTCTTGTGCTTCCTTTTCCTTTTGAGTGCATGTGGGCGCGTGCGTGTGGTGCATGTGTGTGAGATTATCTTCTTTTTATCCCTATGGCTGAGACCCCCCCCCCCCCCAAGTCAGAGTTCAAGAAGTGTATTGAGTGTGAGCACAGGATTCCTCCATCTGATGCCCATACTCTGTGCGTGGTGTGTTTGGGGGTTCCCCACCTTGATTTCCTCATGCTTAATTTGCACGGGTTTCAACCCTCACACACTTATCTACAGGAGGAATAAGCTTATCTTGAAGGGCTTTCTCCTTCCACCCGCTGAGGCCTCTTCTCCTGCTACCCCTGCTTGCAGGACTCAAACTCCCGCCAAGAAGCCTGGTGATGGAGAGTGGGTCAAGCACAAGGAGCGGGATCTACAGAGGAAGAGATCTCCTGAGCAGTCTTCTTCGAATGAACTGCCTGCCAAGTCTAGGCCCGAGTTGGCATAGGATTCTCCTCTGCTTCGACCCCCTCGCTTCTCCCTCCTGGAGCTAGCGAGTTCTCAGGCTAGGTCTCCAGCATCTTCCTGTCCTCAGCACCATTCCTGGCTGGGGTCAGTGGCTTCCTCTGTTCGGTCCACTCGGAGCCTGTCAGAGGCCAAAGTGGACAGGATGCTGATGAAGTTTCCTTGGGCTCAGATTCAGCTGGGAGTCTTGCCTGCTCTGTCCCCATCCAGAGATGTGAGCATGCATGCAGTTTGATTTCTTCCCGATATCTCCTTCTCCGATCCGACCTTCAGCTTTGGTGTCTTTGGGTTTGATGTTTCCAAGTGTTGAGGCATCTGCACTGCAGGGCCCTTGCACTTTGATGCCTACAGTTACCTTGAACGGTTCGGCTCCGATGTCTGAGCCAACTGACTATCAGAGCTGTAGCTTCAGTGTCATGTCTGAGGGGCTAGTGTCTCCTGAGAAGCTTTCGGGGTTGTCCCTTACTCTCGGGGCTTTGGTACCAACGGTTTTGGCTCCGGCTGCACTGCCTTCCGGGTCCGCTCGCCTTCAGCATTCGAGTAGTGGAGAGGGTCCTCTCTGCTCCTTTGAGAGCTTTGACACTCTCATCCTTAGATTCTGCCCTGGCTCCTTCTGTTTCTGGGCTGGAGTCTTCTGTCCTGCCGCCTCAGGGATAGCCTGCTGCCAGTCTGCCCCAGGAGGTTCCTTTTCAGGCATCCCTCGAAGCTTATGAGTCCTCCCCAGAGTTTCCCCTGAGGAACCTCCTCAGAAGTGTATGTAAAAGAGGAGGCACTTAGATTCCCTACAGGAATCTCTCACGGATGATACAGACTTAAAAGAACAAAATGTAGAGACCTCTCCAAAGATCTGCTATACGCACCTCACAGTCCAAATGAAATAAATAAAATGTTGCAGACCACTACTATATTCCAAAATTTAATTCAAACACGACAGACATCCATGAAAACACAAAGCCAGCTGATAAAAATCAATGAATAAAATTCCAAGAAGCTTCAGTAAAACAATTGTGAAATCCTTGGCTCTTTCGGTTACTAACCCTTCTTCATATAATTCAGCTGTACTCAGAGGAAAATATTTAAACTAACTTGTGTCTAATTATCTCTAATAATGCACCCGCCTGTTTTTCAAGGCGGGTCTCATAGGGACTGCCTCATTGAGCCCTGGAGCTCTATGAGCCAACAACTCAATTATCCACTTTGTCTCCTCTAATTCAGTCTGTTGTTTCTTGTTCCCACCTCTAACAGTTCTATACATATTCCTAATAGTTCTAAACTTAAATCAATGTCCCTCATTCTGATCTATATGCCTAAACAATGCATTATGTGGATTCTTCGTTCTAATGCAGGATAAATGCTGTAAAATTCTAACCTTGAGCATACATTTTGTTTTACCCACATAAAAACGTAAACATTGTTGACATTCAGCTAGATAGACCAAATCTGTAGTTCTACAAGTCGCCCTAGCCTTAAAATGAAATACTTTTGCTGTAACAGGATGTCTAAAATCCACTGCTCTATTTATAACCTCACAAGCCTTACATGACCCACAAGGGACTGTCCCTTCCTTGTTCATAATTGGCCTCCATCTAGGTACATATTCTGTAGCCAAAATATCCTTAAGGTTCCTATTTCTACTAAAACCAAACAAAGGAGCATGACCCAACATCCCACTCAATTTTTCATCAGTACTCAAAATATTCTAATTATTCCTAATTATTTCACAGACACCATATATATTGTTACTATATGTAAACATAATCCTTGTGTCATGTGCATCTTTAACAGTAGCACAAGTGGTGTCAGGAATGCCCTTTCCATTGAGTGACCTCATCCAAGGACACATCCTACCTCTTTTAAGAATCTCCCTCTTGTCAAGTGTCCCTCTAACCAACTCTTTATTATATCCCCTATCCAAGAAGTGTCCTTCCAAACTACGAACTTGTTCCTCAAAATCAGGATCCTCTGTACAAATCCTTGACACTCTACATAACGGTCCATTCACTATGTTACCAAATGTGCATCTCGGATGCATACTATCATAACTCAACAAACTATTTTTCCATCAGCTCTTTCTATACAAATCAGAAGAGAATCCCATACTCTCCTGTGTCACCCTGACATCTAAAAAAAAATCTATTTCCTTTCTAGAGTATGTAACTGTAAAGTGGAGGAACGAGGTAGTAGTCTTCAAATATATTATAAACTCATTAAGCTCAGATTCATTACCCTTCCATAGCACAAAAACATCATCCACAAAACGTCTATATAAGCCAGTTTTGCCTCTCCAACTGTTCTGTTTCCCCTACGATAAACTCTCTCCCCCAATATGACAAGACCAAATTACCATATGTATTAGCGTAGGGGGTGCCCATGGCTACCCCCTGTGCTTGCCTGTAAGTTTCATTCAGACAGACAAAAATGTCATGTTCCAGCACAAGACTGAGCACCTGAGCTATCAATCTTAACCTTATTTCATCGACCTCTAATTCCTTCAATAATACACAAACTGCCTTGATACCATACTTATTACTGATAACAGTGAACACATTGTTCACATCCAATGTTACCATAACATACTCGCATTCCAACCCTCCATCTGCTAATTCCCCCAGGGATGACAAAAATTGACCTGTCTTTCAATACCTCATCCATTCTGTCTACATAAGGTCTCGTTGTCTCAAGCCAAATCGAGATATTCTCTATGACCCAATTCCTACCCGAAACTATGGGTCTGGGGGGGGGGGGGTTCCTCAGGTCCTTGTGTATTTTTGGAAGTGCTTTAAATATTGGAACCACTGGTTTATCTATCCATAAAAAATGAAATAAATCTTCATTCATCAAACCCTGATTTAAACAAGAAGTTAATTCATCATGGACTTTCTGAACAATATGGCCTACCATTAAGGGCAAAATAGAAACATATGTATTAACATGAGAAAGCAGCCCCTTTAACTTTTCATAATACATATCCTTATCTAAGACCACCACGGCTCCACCTTTATCGGCCTGCTTTATAATCAAATCTTTGTTATTTTGTAAACAACTTAAAGCATTGCGTTGTGATATAGTCATATTATAATACTTTCTGTTTTTATTATTCAAATAATGCATGACATCTTGTTCACAACATTTAATAAAAGTATGCATAGAGCTCGTAAAAGGAGGGACAAAACCACTTGGTTGTCTTAGCCCTAATGGGGGCATAGAACTATTTCCATACATTTGTTTTAACATTATATTCCTGCAAAAGAACATAAGATCCATTATGATCTCATTAAAACAACTTTCTGTACTCGGGACAAAAGTCAGCCCCTTGTTCAAAACAAAAAGCTCATCATCTGTTAATGTATAACGAGATAAATTATATACAATGTTAGTCACAATTACCAGTCAATCTAGAGTCCTCCTTTTCTTGGCTGTCTTTCCTTCGCTGTGGTAGCGTTTCTATTCCCTTTTCTGTTTGATTGGCGCTGGTAAATGGGCTAAAAAATGCTCTTTGCAGAGGGGTGGCAAATTTTCTTTGGGTGTAGCCCCTAGCTCCAACATCTTGTCGGTATTGTCTACAAAAACAGGAGCAGACTTCAACCCCTCAATATCAGTGGTAGACCCCGTTTCTGTGGATACAGTCTCTACTCTCATTGCACAAGAAACCAAATCAGTCTCTCGCTGTGAACCAGAAACAATAGAAGCAATAAGCTGTACCTTGTGTCGATCTTTCTACTGCAGCAGTGACATCTACTGGCCAGTGGTCATCAGGTGTATGTGAAACACGTCTGTTCGTTGTATCTATCTCAGAAATATCTCTTACAGTGCTCCTCTGTATGGACACATTACGCTCTTCTCTGGGCCATACAGAAATATTCCCCTTCGTGAAATCCTCATAATCTCTATGTAATTTCTTCGTTTTCTGCTGCTGCATTCTGTTATCTGTAGCAGAAAAAGTGCAATATAAATCATCCAATCTTTTAGTATATCTCTGTTTTCTGAACTCTGTTTCTAGTCTCCACTGCAATGATTCAACCTCCTTACTCAATTGTTCCTCTTCCGGGGAGAAAAATTCCAGCAACAACCTCATATAAGCAAAACCAGAATTGTTGTTAACTGCCATTTAGCCAACAGTTCTGGATAGTGCTCCCCTTGTGTGGGCATGCAAAACACACACATGCCATGAGGCACGATACCAAACTTAATGCAAGCTTCAAAGTGGTTTCTTTGCCACTGTAAACATTTGTCTGTTAACTTTGTGGCTAAAGTCTCTTAACATCTCCAAAATTCTGGTCAATGTTCAAAGAGGTAGTTTAAATAAAACTTTCTTCAGTGGCCATCTGGAAATTAAGGCTGAATAGAGGATTACCAGAATTGATCAAGTTCACATTGAGCCTCTCTCCACCCACCTTCTCCAAAGTATTACACTGTATTGCTTTACTCACTTCCAAAACAGGTTCTTCCATAGTGTGTGAGGTCTGAAACAACCAATCAAAAGAGGAGGCACTTAAATTCCCTACAGGAATCTCTCACGGATGATAGACTTAAAAGAACAAAACGTAGAGACCTCACCAAAGATTTTGCTATACTTAAACATTGTTGGCATTCTGCTAGATAGACAAAATCTGTAGATGTTAAGTTGTCTATCTCGCCTTCATTCTTGCTGGATGGGTTCGGAGCCGACCTCGGCTCCGACTCGGCCACTCTAAAAGCTCGAGAGTTGGTTCCACCGGCTCGAGGCTCCCCTTATATCCCACAATGCTAGGCGAGAGTTACCTCAGATCTCGTTTGCCGCTACAGCGATCGAGGTGTTGGTTTTCTACCGGCTTGTTGGTAAGTGTATTTTCAGTAAAGTTAGAATACTTAAACCCCTATATTTTTAAGTTTAACTACTTTTCCCTTAGTTTAGTGGATTTCTACCCCTGTTTTTCATAAAATCCCGATGTTCTTCATCTCACATTGCTGCAGTCCTTACACTTGGGTAGTCCGCTGTCCTCGGTCGGCCCGAATATCAAAGTATAAGGCTGACGTCGGTCAAGGCGCATTAGACTGACATCAGGACGTCAGGGTACAAATGCGCATGACCGACGTCATATCCTCAGTCTTTTTTGCCGCATGGTCCGATGCAGAAGCAGCGTTGCAAGTGCCGTTCGGCATTCTGAAATTTTTCATTGAGTTTCAGACCGAGTCAAAGTTGGGTAAGTACCCGTTGGGAATATTTTAGTTTTTCTTGCCTCAGTGGTTTACCGGATGTCAGAAAAAGTGAATAACTGTATTTCTTGTGGGAAACAGATACCGCATAGAGATTATCATACTTTGTGTATTCCTTGTTTAGGGCCTGAGCACGACGTTGTTGGGTGTCGCTTTTGTGCTAGATTCAATAAGCGCACTATTAAGAGAAGGTTAGATTGTGCCAGGTTAGTCTTGAGCGGTGCAATTATAATATGCCGTCGGATGCTCCGACGTCCGCTTCTTCGAAGAAGCGCAAGGATAAAGCAGCTAAGCCCAGGCAAGAAGAGTCGTCCGTACCGGACGCCGGTTCTTTAGAGGTGTCGGTGGAGCCGGTGGTTCCGCCGGAGGTTTCTCTGGAGTCCCAGGGGGAGACTTTGTTATTGCAGGATGTGGCCTCTCAGGAGGCAGGTCAGGCTGAAGGGGCTTCTCAGGTTACTGTACTCCCCTCCCTTCCTAGGGTGATTAGGCCCTCTCCTTCTGTTTCCAAGGCTTCTCCCAGAGGCAGGCCAGGTTTAGCTTCAGTTGGTGTCACTCCTAGTTCTTCAGGATCTGTGCCCAAGAAGCATATGCTTAAAATGGCAGAAGATTTAATTACTTTGATTAGAGGTTCTTTGCCCCCTCCTGATAAGAGACCTAGGGTGGAACCTGAGTTGGGGAGTTTTGAGCAGGCTTCGGATGTTTCAGAGTCTTGGCTGAAGACTTGCAGGAGTATTCTCCTTATTCTGATTCTGATGTGGATGATTCTACACCTTCTGCTTCTCCTCCTGAGGATTTTTCTTTTCAGAGACTCTTCATTCCATGAGGGAGCATTTTAAGTGGGAAGGTCAGGACTTCTCTGATTCCAGGAAAAGGCTTAGGAATTTTTGTTTTACCCCAGCATAGGCCTTTGGCTATACCTCCTGTTCTGGATGTTGTGGAAGATGTGTTTGCAGAGGCTTCTCTTAATCCTGATTCTTTGCCTCCTGCTCCTGTTAAACCGGATAGGTATTACAGGGTGCCTGAAGCTCATAAGTATCTTTTCAAGAGTCCTAGGGCGGACCCAGAAACTGTTAGTCAGGGGCCTAAGGGTGTTAAGGCTTCTGTTGTTAAAAATCCGGTTCCTCCAGATAAAGAGGCCAGGGCTTTGGATAGATGGGGAAAGAAAGTCTATACTTCTTCCACCCTAGCTATGAGGGCTTTGAATTGCCAGTTTCACATGTTGAAATACCAAAACTATCTACTTTCTCAATTAAAGTCTAAGGTAGATGCTCTGGCGGAAGGTATTGAGTGTAAAGAGTTACAGGATTTAGTACATGTTTCTGAACAGGTGGGTAAGCATTCTTTGCAATGTGGTTTTGATGCTGTGCAGGCCTCGTCTAGGGTGGCTGCCACTGGGTCAGTTCTTCGCAGGCATGCCTGGCTGAGGGATCAGAATTTATCTGACCATGTTAAGACAAGGATTTTAGATGCTCCTTTACAATCTGATGTGTTGTTTGGTTCACCTGTTGAGGCAGTCTTAAAGAAAATGGAAGACAAGGCTAAGTCTATGCAGACTGTTAAAGATTTTTTGCAGGTTCAGCCTCCAGTTTAGTAGAAATTGGCCTACTAAGGGGTGGACGTATCCTTGTTATGATTCCCAGTCTAGGGGTAGATCTAGACGTGGTAGGGGCAGAGCTCAGGGCTCTTTCAGGCCTAGAACAGGGAGTTCACCTGCACAGTCTTGGTGAGGCAGGGGTCAGTCCTTTTGTAAACAGACCCAATGACCTACCTTTTCAGCTGCCAGAGCCTTCTCGTCTGGCAGCACCTTTGGGAGGAAGGTTGGCACTTTTCAAGGAAAATTGGAGTTTAATTACCCAAGACAGATGGGTATTGGATATCATACACCAAGGTTACAGGTTTTATTTCCATACCTTGCCTCCTTTCAAAGGCATGCCAGACGTTCCTCCTCAGCAAAG
The DNA here is from genome assembly GCF_019279795.1 of Protopterus annectens. NCBI lineage: Eukaryota > Metazoa > Chordata > Ceratodontiformes > Protopteridae > Protopterus > Protopterus annectens. The sequence continues at coordinate 354,564,342 of NC_056729.1, read as the reverse complement.
AATAGAGGCTCACAAACAAATTTCTCTGCTACTTCAAATAGGGGCCATACAGCCGGTCCCTTTGCCAGAAGTGGGCCTAGGTTTTATTCTCGCCTGTTCTTAGTACCAAAGAAGGGGAACACGTGGAGACCAATTTTGGATTTATCTATCCTCAACACTTATCTGGACATTCCCAAGTTCAAAATGTTGGCGTTACAACAGCTTTTACCTCTGCTGGGCAAAGATCATTGGATGGTAACTTTGGATCTCAAGGAGGCTTACCTTCATGTTCCTATCAGACTGAGTTGCAGGAAGTATCTCCGTTTTCGGGCTGGGACTTCTCATTATCAGTTCTCTGCATTGCCCTTTGGCTTATCTACTGCGCCCAGAGTGTTCACGAAAGTTCTGGCTCCAGTGATAGCTTTCTTCAGGCTAAAAGGAATACAGATCTATCCTTATTTGGACGATTGCCTGATTCTGGCTCAAGGAAGGGACGAGCTTCTTCATCATTTGTAATATGTGATAGCAGTGCTAAGATGCCTGGGGTATTCTGTGAACGAAATAAAGTCCAGTCTAGTACCCTCTCAGGACATGTGCTTTCTGGGTGTAAGACTGAATACAGCATCCCAGATGGCCTTTTTGACCCCGGACAAACAAAAGAATCTTTCCCTTTACTTTCATCAATTGTCTCATCAGTCCAGGCTGACTGCAAGGACAGTCCTTCAAGCCTTGGGGTTCATGGCATCTTGTATTCTGGTGCTTCCCAATGCCAAACTGCATATGAGGAAGCTACAATGGTATCTCAAAAATGTATGGACACAGCACTGTCAGGATCTGGACACTGTCATTCAGATAATACCTTGCATTCAAAAGGAGTTTTTGTGGTGGGCTCAGGAATGTCACCTAAACAAGGGACTCTCTGTGACCCGGCCAGAGGCGAGTCAGATTCTAACGACAGATGCCTCAGACAAAGCTTGGGGAGCTCATCTAAATGGAAAGTGGATACAAGACAAGTGGCCTGCCAGACTACAACATCTACATATCAACTTGAAGGAGATGTTAGCAGTCCAGTTTGCATTAATAGCTTTCAAGGATTTACTTCTTCCAGGGCAGGTGTTGATTCTAACAGACAACACAACTGTCATGTGGTACATCAACAAGCAAGGGGAACACATTCTTATCCTCTATGCAGGCAAGCAATGATTCTGTGGGAGACTGCTCTCAGTTTACAGCTAAATCTTCAGGCAAGGTTTCTGCCGGAGCACAGAACTCCTTAGCAGATGTGTTGAGCAGACAATTATGGATCCCCACGGTGGAAATTGGATCCTCATGTATTTCAGAAATTGACAGTGTCATGGGGAACTCCAGACATAGATCTGTTCGCTTCTCCACTAAACCACCAGCTGCCAAAGTTTTGCACGAAAAGGTTTCATCCCACAGCTTGGAAAGTGGATGCTCTTTCTTTCAATTGGAGCAATCTTCATGTGTATGCCTTTCCACCTCTGCCTCTCCTCCCAAAGGTACTTCTAAAGGTCAGACAGGACAAGCCAAAGATGATTTTAATAGCTCCAGATTGGCCTCGACAGCACTGGTACCCATTACTGAGAAGTCTGGTAGGAGCCTCCATGGCCTTTGCCTTGATTCCACACCTGTTGTCTCAGGAGAACAGTCATTTACTCAATGTCAAGCTTCACTCTCTTCACCTAACAGCCTGGCATATTCTGTTTTGAACCATAGGGGGTCTCAACTTCCACAGCAAGTTTTGAATGTTATTTTGGAAGCTAGAAGGCCTAGTACAAGGAAAGTGTACGCAGATAAATGGAAGAGATTTTTATTTTGGAGTGCAGCAAAGGATTTTGATGTTTCTGAGCCTAATTTATGTGTGGCTCTTCAATATCTTACTGAGTTACTGGACACAGGTTTGTCCTTCTCTTCTATTAAGGTTCATGCTGCAGCAATTTCGGCTCACTATGACTGTGACCCACCATTGTTTTCTCATCCTTTGTTCAAGCAATTTCTTAGAGGGGCAAAGAATATAAGACCCCCACGTAGAGCTCCTACTCCTGCTTGGGATCTCAATTTTGTGTTGGAGAAACTTACTCTACAACCTTTTGAGCCTGCAGCTACTACCGAGTTGAAATATTTATCATGGAAGACTGCTTTTTTGTTGGCCATTACCTCTGCAAGAAGGGTTTCTGAATTGCAGGCCCTTATGGCGGTTGAGCCTTTCTTAATTTTCCGTAAGGATAGGGTATCTTTACGTACTAATCCTTCCTTTATGCCTAAAGTGGTTTCTAGTGTGGCTTTAAACCAAACTATTCATTTGCCTACTTTTTATGCAAATCCCCAAAATAAAGGGGAAAAGATTTTGCACACTTTAGATGTACACAGGCAGTTGCGATATTATTTGAGCAGAACTAAAGGGTTCAGGCAGTCTCAGCAGTTATTTGTTTCTTTTGCTTTGAGTTCTCAGGGCAAGCCTGTGTCAAAACAAACTATTTCTAAGTGGATTGGGTTTTGCATTGCTTTCTGTTATTCCCATCATGGCAAGGAGATTACAGCTGGGATTAGGCCTCATTCCACTAGGGCTACTGCCACTTGACAGCTTTTTAAGGGGTGGCAACTAAAGATATTTTGGAGGCAGCTACTTGGAGTTCAGTGCATACTTTCTCTAAGCATTATCACCTTCCACTTTACTCTAAATCTAGGGCTGGTTTTGCCACTGCTATTTTACAGGGCATTTTGGCAGCTCCTGCTTCTTTATAGTTTTGCCATCCTCCCTTACCTCTGCTTTGGGATTCTACCCAAGTGTAAGGACTGCAGCAATGTGAGATGAAGAACATAGTACAGTTTTGTACCTACCATAAATGTAGATGTTCGAAGATCCACATTGCTGCAGTCCAATTTACCTCCTCCTTCCCTCTGTAGTTAGAGGCGGTTGTGTGGGTTGGATTGTAAATATTGTGTATATTGTATATGTTGTACATATTATTAGTGCAAGGGTGGTTGGTTGGTTGTTTGCTGTCTTTTGGTTTTGACCTTTCTTTTTAGGGTCTTCTGACATCTGGGGCAAGAAAAGACTGAGGATATGACGTCGGTCATGCGCATTTGTACCCTGACGTCCTGATGTCAGTCTAATGCGCCTTGACCGACGTCAGCCTTATACTTTGATATTCGGGCCGACCGAGGACAGCGGACTACCCAAGTGTAAGGACTGCAGCAATGTGGATCTTCGAACATCTACATTTATGGTAGGTACAAAACTGTACTTTTTCTTCCCACAAGAACTTAAGTTCTCCCTCGGGCCTTCTGGCCTTCCCCCATTCCCTAGTGTGTGTTGCTCTTAATTAAAACTTTAGTTAATTGTTTTATTTTTGAGTTTTAAAATAAGATAAGTGTAATCAGTGTGTCTGACTGAGTGTGTGTGGTTACACTTTCTTGTTTTAGAATGTCTAAAGACACAAAGGTCTCAGGCTTCAAGAAGTGTGATGCGTGCTGTCAGAAAATGTCTCTGACAGACGGTCACACTTCTTGTGTCTACTGGGGCCTTTGCACCTGCAGGACTCCTGTGCTGTATGCCACGGCTTCAGTCCCAGGGTCCTGCAGGAAAGAAAGAACAAGTTGATCCTAAGGGGTCTACTTAAGCCTGAGGATTCCCTTTCTGTCTCTGGGAAGCCCTCCAAGGCTTCTAGGTCCTTGGCTCCAGCTTCTGAGCCGAGACCTAAGGCTTCTAAACCTACGTCTGCATCGGCTCCGGCTGGAGCCGATGAGTCTAACTTCTGTGGTTCCCTCGGCTCGGCTGGAGCCGAGGTATTAAAATCCTTGTCGGCTCCGACCAGACCTTCGAGCCGACATCTAGAAGAGATCTAGGTCACCATCCCTTGGCTCCGTTCATTCGGCTCCAGCATCTCCTCTGCTGTCTGAGCGGAGCCATAAATCTCACTCCTCTAGGTCATCGAGGCTGTCGGATCATGACCTTCAGAGGGTAGTGAGTCGACTTCTTAAGTCCGAGGCACTGGCCCAAATGCTTCAGAGCCCGACTCATCAGTCGATGCCTGCCCCTGTCCATCAATATGTTCCTCCTCCGACTCCGTTGAGCTCGGGCGGGCGTTCGGAACCGAGACTGTGGTAGCTTCGGAGCCGATGCAGATGTCTTCGGCTCCGTCGTCGGGTCCGATTTCTTCTTCGAAGAATCTCGGCCGGACTTCCCTCGTCGGCTCCGAGGGGTGAGTGGCATCGGACCCTTGTCCGACCCGCTCTTCCTCGGAGCTTCGGCGCTGGTGAGTTCGGCTCCGACATCGGCCTCTGAGCCATCACTGTCTGTGCCGAGGGAGGTTCTCAGCTTCTCGGAGCGGGGACCTCTGGCTCTGCCTGACAGGGGTGCGTCGAGGTCATGCGGAGTGTGTTAGAGCCTGGCTCTACTCCACAGTCGGCTCCGTCCGCCCCTCCCTCTATGGTGCCTCAGGTCAAGTCGACTCACTCCCTCATCCCGGACCGCAGAGAGCCAGCTCCTCAGGAACCCCCTGTGGGGATCTCATCCTCTTCCGAGGCCTCTCCTGATTTGGCAGAAGAGCCCCCTCGGAAGAGGAAGTGTAAGAGGAAACACATTGACTCACCTGAGTCCATCACATCTGACACAGATTTAGAGGATTCCGAGGGTTCCCCCCGTTCCCCTTCTGAAGATGTCTCTTTTGCAGACATTCTAGAAATCCTCAAGCAGAGGGGAAATTGGCCAGCCCTCAACCCTTCGGAGGATGAATCTGTGTACCTTGAGGCGTTTGGCTCTCGTCCTTCCACCTTCTGGGTGTCTCCCCCCTTTGACCCCCTCATGCAGGTGGTGGCTAAAAAGGCATGGACGGCTCCTGATTCAGTGGACCCCACTCCCAGGAGACCCTCAAAATTCATAACGGCACCAGTAGACAAACAGTTCTTGACAAAAGGAGTTTCTGTGGATGCTATGGTGGTGGCTGCTGCTACTAAGAAGGAACTAGCTGATCCTTCGGTACCTGTCCATCCACCTAACAAGGAATCTAGGTCCATGGACAGGTACGGGAAGCGGATGTTCTCGTCAGCGACATTTGCTATGCGTTCGCTGAACTACCTGTGCCATTTTACTCGTCTTCAAAGGGACTTGATTAAAGAAGCGAGTGACATGTTGAAGGACCCTACAGCTGCGGGTTTTCAAGATAAGATGAACACTCAGCTGGTTACCCTTAACTCCATAGCCAACTCCTCCATGCGCCTCCTTTCTTATGCGGCTGATGGAGCGAGCAGGGCCGCAGGGACAGGTGTGGCCTTACGTAGGCATGCCTGGATGCGGCTATGCAATTTTGCGGACCCCTTCAAGGCGTCTTTCACTAATTCCCGTTTGATGGATCATCTCTCTTTGGTCCTCAAGTGAAAGAAACCTTGACTAGGTGCGAGACTGATGGCAAGACTCTTTCTGCCGTCTGAGTCCGTTTTCTACTCCTTCTAGGCCTTACCCCAAAGGCCAGAAAAGTGGGAAAATGTGGTTCCGTAAACAATCTCAAGGGACTTAGCCTGGCGACAGAGTCGGTTCCCGCTAGAGGCAGAGGCGGGAATAACAATGGTAGACGCCGCCTCGAGGCAGGGGCTCCGCAGAACCAGGGCAATCGAGAAGCTTTCTCTGATAAGCCTTTTCAGCATCCCTGAGGTGTTGCCCGACTGCCCACCTTCGGAGGCAGTCGGGGAAGATTGTCACTGTACCCAGAAGCCTGGCTATCCCTGACTCAAGACAAATGGGTACAGTCCGTCATTTCCGAAGGCTATTCTATTCCCTTTCTTAGCATTCCAAACCAATCAAAAATCCCTTCCAGATGTTCCACCGCTCAAAGGGATCTAGCGGTTTTGGAAATTTCAAAACTGCTTGCAAAAAGAGCAATTCAGCCAGTTCCAGCAGACCAGCAAGGATCCGGAATCTACTCAAGGTTCTTTTTAGTTCCAAAGAAAACAGGGGACTGGAGACCAATTTTGGATCTCAGTATCTTGAACAGATCAGTCAAGAAAACAAGATTTCGGATGGTCACGCTGCAGTCCATCCTTCCCCTATTGGGAAAAGGAAACTGGATGTGCTCTATAGACCTTCAGGATGCGTACTATCACATAAAATGAACAGACGCTCCAGAAGATTCCTCCGCTTCAGGCTGGGAACCAGTCATTTTCAATTCAGGGCCCTGCCCTTTGGTCTCACCACTGCCCCGGTGTTTACCAAATGCATGGCAGTGGTAGCTTCTCACCTGAGGCGACAAGGATTCCAGGTGTTTCCATATTTGGACGTCTGGCTCCTCACAGCTCCCATCAAGCATCTCCTCCTGATGGCCAGAGATTACACCTTCGCATTTGTCAAAGTTAGGCATTTCAATAAATTGCGAAAAGTCTGTTTTGTCGCCTTGTCGTACTATTACCTTCATAGGCAAATCTAGACACAGTAGACATGTCTGCGAGGCTAACAGATCAGAGAATAACAGACATACACAAACTGGTCTCACTCCTTTTCAACAACAACAGAATCAAAGCCAGGTTAGTTCTGAAAGTGTTGGGAATTATGGCAGCGCCATACCTCTGCTTCCATTAGCCAGATTCCACATGCGAATCCTTCAATGGATGCTCTTTACACAATGGTCATACCAGCAACTTCCAATGTCCCACACCATTATGATCACGCAGGCGTGCAGGAATCATCTCATGTGTTGGATGTCTTCCCCTCACCTCTTGTTGGGAAGACCCTTTGTTCCTCCCCCTCCGGTTGCTACTCTGACAACGGACGCCTCCCTGATCGGGTGGGGGGGGCATTATCAGGGCAGGACGGTCCAGGGCACATGGCAACCAGACGAATGCCACTTGCACATAAATGTTCTGGAGATGAGAGCAGTGCTTCTAGCGTTGCAAGCCCTTCAAGCCTCTCTTCCCTTGGGAACGATTGCAATCCAGACAGACAACATGTCTGTAGTGTGGTATATCAACAAACAAGGCGGAACCAGGTCCTACCCCCTGTGTCGAGAAGCACTCAGATTGTGGCAATGGGCGATTTCTTCTCAGCGGTTTCTGATAGCAACGCACATCCCCGGGAAGTCCAATCAAATCGCGGACAAGTTGAGCAGAGCTATCCTCATGCCTCACGAGTGGTCTCTGAAAGACTCTGTTGTGAGAGAAATTTTTCTCAAGTGGGGTCAGCCTTGCTGTGATCTTTTTGCTACTCCCCAAAACAGCAAGTGCAGAGATTTTTTCACTCTATTCCCTTTACCAGGCCAGCCCAGCAGAGACGCTCTAGTCCAAGTTTGGCCCCGGGGACTTCTGTATGCATTTCCTCCCTTCCCACTAATATCTCAAGTGATACAGAAAGCTATCGCTCAGAAGGCCTCGTTGATCCTCATTGCTCCTTACTGGCCTCGACAGGTGTGGTTCCCCTTTCTACATCAATTTCTATTGGAGCGACCTTGGCATCTGGACCTAGTTCCAGATCTTTTGATCCATCAGTCGGGTCAGTTTCATCGCTCCCTCCCCTCTCTGAACCTCACTGCTTGGTTCCTCCAGTTCCAACCTTAGCCAGGCTTCCTCAATTATCTCACTCTGTTCGAGATATTTTGATAGCTTCCCATAAATCTTCCACTCGGAAGATTTATTTGAGTAAGTGGAAACGCTTCACATATTGGGCTCAAGGAAGGGAAATAGATCCTTTCACTGCTTCCATCCAAATAGTCCTTGATTTTCTAGCTGAACTCTTCCATGCAGGTTCATCTCCTTCTACTCTTAAAGTTCAATTGGCAGCTATTTCTAACTTTCATGTGGGTATTTCTGAGTCTGCCTTAATGTCCCACAAGCTTTGCAAAGCCTTTTTGAAAGGAGTTTTTCTTCTCAGACCTCCTATAAGAAATCCTCCTTCTCCTTGGGACCTAAATTTAGTTCTTACTACTTTGATTCTTCCCCCTTTCGAACCTGCAGCCTCCTGTTCTTTAAAATTGCTATCATGGAAAACTCTTTCTGGTAACTATTACTTCAGCTAGAAGAGTTTCGGAACTTCATGCACTCAGCTGTCGACCTCCTTATCTGTTGTTCCATAAGGACAGGGTATCCTTACGAACCAATCCGTCCTTTTTGCCTAAGGTAGCCTCGACGTCTAATCTAAATCAAAGCATTGACCTCCCTGTGTCTTTTCCAGAATATTCCAATAGGTCTGAACAAAAATTACACTGGCTAGATGTTCATCGTCAGTTAAGGTACTATTTGGATAGAACAAAACAATTCAGAAAATCTGACCAGCTGTTTGTCTCCTATGCAGAAGGCAGAAAGGGACTTTCAGTTTCAAAGGTATCATTATCTAGATGGCTAACATCTCTGATTTCCCTTGTTTATGAAATTAGACACTAAAGGCTGCCTAACAAACCTAAGGCCCATTCCACCAGAGCTTTGGCTTCTTCCATAGCCTTCCAAGACAGACTGCCTATTGACACCATTTGTGCAGCGGCTACTTGGGCTACTCCTCACACTTTCATTTCTCATTATAAGTTGGATTTAGCTTCTAGGCATAGAGCTAACTTTGGTTCCACTGTTCTCAGGAGTCTGTTCCGTTAGGCCACCCGGGACAAGGTGCTAGGGACGCGGTCCCATCCAGCAAGAATGAAGGCGAGATAGACAACTTAACATATAGAAGTTATGTTCTTACCATAACGTTCCATGTTAGTTGTCTTCTTCTCGCCTTCTTCTTTAAGGCCCCACCCTCCTTCCCCCTGGCCTGGACAGACCTAGAGGAGTTGTGATTGTGACCTCTCTTTCTACCACCTCTTTTCTTAGGCATATGCTGTTGTGCATATTTCCTGGATCAGGATGTAGGTCACCCTTCTTTCTCCCTGTTGTTAGAGGTGGACTCTGTTTAGAGTTATTCTGTTACTATTATAAGCTGGGGTTAGCTTACAAACGAGATCTGAGGTAACTCTCGCCTAGCATTGTGGGATATAAGGGGAGCCTCGAGCCGGTGGAACCAACTCTCGAGCTTTTAGAGTGGCAGTGGAGCCGAGGTCGGCTCCGAACCCATCCAGCAAGAAGAAGGCGAGAAGAAGACAACTAACATGGAACGTTATGGTAAGAACATAACTTCTATTTCTACAAGTCGCCCTAGCCTTAAAATGAAATACTGTTGCTGCAACAGTATGTCTAAAATCCCCTGCTCTATTTATAACCTCACAAGCCTTACATGACTCACAAGGGGCTGTCCCTTCCTTGTTCATAATTGGCCTCCGTCTAGGAACATATTCTGTAGCCAAAATATTTTTAAGAAACTACAGATTTGGTCTATCTAGCTGAATGTCAACAATGTTTAAGTTTTTATGTGGGTAAAACGAAATGTATGTTCAGGGTTAGAATTTTACAGCATTTATCCTGAATTAGAACGAAGAATCCACATAATGCATTGTTTAGGCATATAGATCAGAATGAGGGACATTGGTTTAAGTTTAGGGCTATTAGGAATATGTATAGAAGTTTGAGAGGTGGGGATATGAAACAACAGACTGAATTAGAGGAGACTAAGTGGATAATTGAGTTGTTGGCTCGTAGAGCTCCAGGGCTCAATGAGGCAGTCCCTATGAGACCCGCCTTGAAAAATAGGTGGGTGCATTATTAGAGATAATTGGACACAAGTTAGTTTAAATATTTTCCTCCGAGTACAGCTGAATTATCTGAAGAATGGTTAGTACCCGAAAGCGCAAAGGATTTGGCAATTGTTTCACTGAAGCCTCTTGGAATTTTATTCATTGATTTTATCAACTAGCTTTGTGTTTTCATGGATGTCTGTCATGTTTGATTTAAATTTTGGAATATAGTGGTGGTCTGCAACGTTTTATTTATTTATTTCATGTGGATGATACAGATTTGGATGAAGGGGAGGGTTCCCCCTCGATCACCCCTCTCGAGGTCTCCTTTGGGATCATCATGGAAATCCTGTGCCAGAGAGGTGGATAGTCTACCCTCAAGCCCAACACAGATGAGTCTGTATTCCTGAAAGTGATTGGCAGAGGACCACCTGCTTCTTGGGTGTCCACCTTGCAGATCCCTTGGTGAATCTTATTTCTAGTAGGGCATGGAAGGAACTGGACACAGTTGAACCCATCCCCAAGTGCCCAGACAAGGTTCTCCATGCTCCTTTGGACAGGCCCCATTGGTCAAAGGGTTCCCCAGTCATGGCCATGGTGGTTTCAGTGGTCGCCAAGAAGGAGCTGGCCCAGGAGAGCTCCTTGGTCCATCCTCCAGACAGGGTGTCTGGGGCGATGGACCACTTTGGGAAACAGGCATAGGCTTCAGCCGCCTTTGCTCTGGGTGTGCTGAACTATTTGGCCTATATTATCAGACTGTTGGGGGACCTGGTTAAGGAGATCGTGGAGTCTGCCCCAGGGTCAGTTTTGATGAAGAAGGTTTTCACCTCCCATATGGCCACCTTAACTGCCATTTATAACACGTCCATGAGGCTGCTTTCTCATGCAACTGAGGGTGCCTCTAGGACTGCCGGGACATGCATTGCCATTAAGTGCTTTTTTGGAATCTTTTAAGGCATCATTCACAAACACCCCCTTTTGACAGCTCAATTTTGTTTGGCAAAACTGTTCATGACACTGTTACCCAAAGAAAATAAGACGGGAAGACCTTGTCCACCATCAGGATCTGCTTCTCTATTCCACAAAGATCGTTTTCGAGGAATCATTGTGGGGTCGAGAAGATGTGGTTTTGGAAGTCTTTGGGTTTCCCAGGATGCTCAGTATCAGTCTTCCCCCTGGGGTCAGAGGGGGAAATTACAGATGCCGCCCTTGTGGCAGAGGGGGTCAGAAGAACTAGGGGTCTCGAGATTCGTTCTCGGACCGAGCTTTTAAGCAATCCCAAGGGATTGCCTGACTGCTGTTCTTTGGAGGCAGTCGGGGGTGTTTGTTTCTGCACTCAACAGCCTGGGAGTTCATCATGAACGATTGTTGGCTGCTGTAAATCATATCCAGAGGTTACTCCATCCCTTTTCTTCATCCTCCCTCTCTGACAAAACACCTCCTGGATGTTTGACTCGGTCAGTGAGAGGCAGCAGCCATCGAAATTGATAGGCTGCTTGAAAAATGAGTCATCCAGCCCAACCCCCCAGATCAGTCTGGATCAGGCATTTATTCCAGGTTCTTTTTTGGTGCTTAAGAAAATGGGATTTAAGACCCATCCTGGATCTCTGTACCCTGAACCTGTCCATTGCCAAGACAAAGTTTCGGATGGTCACCTTACAGTCCATTCTACCCTTTCTGCAGATGAACGACTGGATGTGCTCCATGGACCGTCAGGATGCGTACTATCACGTGAAGATGAACAGATGCTCCAGACGTTTCCTCCACTTCCAGCTTGGGAGCCAGTCATTTTCAGTTCAGAGTGCTCCCCCTTGGACTTACCAGTGCCCACTGGGTGTTTACCAAATTGATGGCAGTAGTGGTGACTCAACTGCGGATGCATGCGTTTCAGGTCTTCTCCTACCTGGACTATTGGCTCTCTTCTGCTCCCTCCATTGACTGATTCAGGCCAGGGAGTGTCTTCTCCTCCTAGCCCCTTGCCTGGGTATCACTATCAATTTAGCCAAGTCAAACCTGGAACCTGTTCAGGTGTTGGACTTTATAGGTGCCCAGTTGGATACGATACAGGGCAGGGTGTTTCTGCCTCCAGACAGGTTATCGCTTCAGCATCACATAGTCTGTTCTTCAGACCCATCTTCCCCCTGCAAGTATGGTTCTTTGGGGTCCATGGTGGCCACGATCTCCCTTCTACCAACCACACATCTTCACATGAGGATTCTTCAGTGGACCTTAGCGGTTAAATGGTCCCTTCTCGATCTTCCATTGTTGTATCCGGTCTGGCTGTTCCTAGTTTGCCGGGACTCTCTTCAGTGGTGGCTTCAGTCCCTGGACCTTCTTCTGGGCCGCCTGTTTGTTCTGCATTCACCCTCGATCACAGTGATCACAGACTCCTCCCTGCTTGGGTGGGGGGCATTGCATGGGACAAATGGTCCAAGTCATGTGTCCTGTCTGAAGATCGATGTGCATACCAGTGTCCTGGAGATGAGGGCGGTGCTTTTGGCACTGCAAGCTCTCTGCTTTTCTTTCTACAGGGACAATTGCCATCCAGACAGACATGTCAGTCTGGTACATCAGTAGACAGGGGGGAGACCAGTCTTATCTCCTTTGCCACAAGGCCTTGAGATTGTGGGAGTGGGCAATCTCTTCAGACCATTTTCTGGTGGCAACACACTTTCCAGGGAAGTCCAACATTCTATCAGACAGGCTCAGCAGAACTATTCTGATGCCTTAGGAGTGGTCTCGGTACCCTTCAGTAGTGGGCGTGATCTTCCAAATATGGGGGCCATCCTTGCTGTGATCTCTTCACCTCTTCTTCCAGTATGAAGTGCATTGAGTATTTCGCTCTGATCCCCCCTCTGGGGGAGTCACCCAGAGACGCACTAGTCCATGCTTGGCCTTCTGGTCTACTGTATGCTTATCCTGTTCTTCCTCTGATCCCCAAGTTTTTATTCAGAAAGCACAATGGTTGAAGAACACGGTCATCCTCAGTGCCCCATTCTGGCCTCATGAAGTTTGGTTCCCCACTCTGAGGTCTCATCTAGTGTGTCCTCCCTGGATTCTGGATCCGTTTCTGGATCTGATCGTGCACCTGTCAGGGGTTCCTCATTTGGATATAGTCAGCCTGAAGCTCACTGCTTGGCTGCTCCAGTTTCACTGATTGCCAGGAGTCCTTAGCTCTCTTCACCTGTCAAGAAGATCTTGGGTGTGGCTCATAAGGCTTCTACCAGGAAGATCTATTCCAGTAAGTGGAAATGTTTTTTTTTTTTCCGTTTGGACTTTTCAGCATGCTCTAGATCCATTTACAGCTCCAATCCCTGCCGTTTTGGAGTTTCTAGCTCATATTTTTCATAATGGTGCTAGTTTTTTGATTATTAAAGTTCAGTTGGCGGCAATTTCTAACTTCCATATGGGTGAAAATTTGGGTTCTTTGGCTTTGTCTAAGCTTTGCAAGGCCTTTTTGAAGGGTACCTTTCTTCTTCAGCCTCCTATCAAGGATCCCACAACCTCCTTGGGATCTAACCTTGGTTTTACAGGCCTTGGTTTGTCTGCCATGTGAACCAGCTGCCACTGTAGATTTACAATTTTTATCTTGGAAGACTGCCTTCTTTGTTGGCTATTACCTCGGCCAAGAGGGTGTCTAAACTACAGGCATAGTCTGTTAAGCTCCCTTATTTGATCTTCCATAAAGACAGTGTCTGTACAGACTAACCCATCTTTCTTACCTAAGGTGGCTTCTGAAATGAACATTAACCAGGTTATTCATTTGCCAGTTTTCTTCCCAAATTACCAGAACAAAGAGAAATACAAAGTACATTCACTTGATGTTCACAGGCATCTACTTTCTATTTGCATAGAACCAAAAGTTTGTGAAAGTCGGATCAGCTTTTTGTGTCTTTCTCTCTGCCACATCTGGGAAAGCCTGTTTCTAAGGTTACTCTTGCTCATTGGATTTCTAGTTGTATTTTCATGGCCTATTATTCCGAAGGCTTGGCTCTACTGGGTCCTGTTGAGTGCATTCCACCAGATCAGTATCTACTTTTGCGGTTTTGGTCCAGGATTCCAATTGATGATATCTGTTCTTCTACTACCTATTTCTCTTCGCATACCTTTATTTCCCATTACAAAGTGGATATTCTGTCTAGGAGCAGTTCTTATTTTGGCTAAGCTGTGCTCTTTAACATCCTTCCATGAGGGCCTCCTAAGGTTATTGTAGCTAGGGACTCTGTCCCACAGGTTGAAGATCAAATGAAAACGAGGACTTCAGGTAAGTTATGTTCTTACCATAACAGTCAATCTAAGTTGTTGCTTTTTATTTGTCTTCAGCTGTCCCTCCCTCCTTCCTCCCCCTGCCCTTTTTGGCTGTGTAGTGGACTGGACAAAGGCAGCCTTAGGCTTCTTCTTTGGTAGAGCTGAGTGTCTGTGCACTGATGCCTTTTTTGTTCTGGGCAGGACAGCGTTTTATGCTGATAGGGGTTGGTGTTATGCAACAAACTCGATCTGAGGGAAGGAAGGAGAGTGGGGCATTATGGTTAGTGGAGGTGCCTGGATTTCAGATCTGATGCTGGAGTATACCACTGAGTCAGATCAGAGTTCCACAGGTTGAATAGAAATGAAAAGCAACTACTCAGATGGAACGTTATGGTGAGAACATAACTTTCTTAAAGTAATTGAACATTTTTTTTTCCTCTGGAGAAATGATTTTATTTTTCAGGCTGACAAAGTGTTTTAAAGTGCTTTTTAAGGAGTGTTTGTCTGAAAAAAGAGACTGACTTTCTTCTGGGCCTGCGACCAGTCATCAGTCTGCTCCTGGACATCCTGCATCGGTTGGTCTCCATCCTGCTCACTTAGTGAAATTTCCAGCCTACCCCCCCCCCCCAAGGTATCGCCAGAGCAGGAGGTTTCAGGGAGGAGGAGGTGTAAGAGGAAATGCTATGATTATGTGAGGAACCTCTCACGGAGGATACTAACCTCGAGGAAGGAGAGGGTTCCTTAAGTCTCTGCAGGATGATGCCTCATTTGCAATCTGTTGGAGCTGCTTGGCTAACATGAAGGCTGGACCACCAAAGCCTCCTTGCTGGATGATTTGGTATTTTTGGAGGCCTTCGGTGTGGGCCCATCCACACCCAATGGATACTCTCATGGACCTAGTGTCCTGGAGGGCGTGGAGGGAACATGACAAGGTGGAGCCCATCTCTAAGAACTCTGCCACCAAGAGGCAGATTTCTGAAGAGTGCTCTTTGGTCCACCCCCTGAATAGGGAATCTTGGGCTTTAGATTGTTTAGTGAAGTCTTTCTATGCCTTGGTTACATTTGTATTGAGGGCACTTAATTATTTATTTCTGTTGACCAGACTCCAACGTGACCTGGTGTGTGAAGTGTTGAAAAATGTTAAGATGCAGCAGTCTCCGGAGAGTCACAAAATGTTGGAGGCTCAGTTGTCTATCCTAATGTCTATCGCCAACATCTCCATTAGGCTTATGTTTAATGCAGCTGATGGAACTTCCTGAGTGGCTGGCTCTGGCATTGCCATGTGGCACAACAGTTGGATGCGATTATTTAACTTTGTGGATTGCTTCAAGGCCTCCTTCATTAATGCCCTATTTGGCTCTTTCTTGTGTAGGACCTGAAAGATAAAGATACTCTAATGAGGAGTGAGCAAAACAGGAAGACACTGTCCACCCTAGGAGTGCATTTTGTCACCCTTCAATGAACCTTTTGAGGAATATGAAGGAGAATAAATGCTCTTTCAGAAAGTTGCATCAGTCTTGGGATGTTTCTTCATAGGGTTCCTCCCGGGGGTGGGGGTGGGTGGGGGGGTGTTCCATAATGGATGCTGCCTGTGGGACAGGTGCAGTCTGCAAAATCAGGGTTTCCATAAGGCTTTCTCTGGTGGGCCGTTTCAGTGACACTGAAGGGTTGCCCAACTGTCCTACTCTGGAGGCATTCAGGGATCACTTGGTTCTTCACTCAGAAGCTTGGGAGGCCATCCATCAGATGCATGGGCGTTGAGTCATTTCCAAAGGCTACACTTCCCTTTTTAGAAGTCCCAAACTTTCATTATAAGCATCTCCCAGACGTTCCACCCTGTCAGACTGCAAGTAGCAGTAAAGATTCACAAGCTGCTTACAAACTTAGTCATCCAAGAGGTCTATTTGGTACTAAAGAAGAGCATGGACCTGAGGCCCATTTTGGGTATAAGGAAATTTGAGCCCGTTTGTGAAACGGACCAAATTTCTGATGGTTACTGTGCAGTCCATCTTACCTCTGCTGTGGAAGGATGATTGGATGTGCTTGATATACCTCAAGGATGACTACCATCATAACAAGGATAGACAGTTTTTTTTCTGTGCTTCTGACTGGGAGCCAATCACTACCAGTTCAGAGCCCTGCCGTTGTGTCTTGCCACAGCCCCCCAGGTGTTCACCAAGTGCATGCTGGAGGTGGTCGCAGCCTGGCTCCAGCTGCAGGGATTCCAGGATGTTCTTCGTGTTTCACTGTTGCAGTCATCACATTTGGGTTATCTGCCTGCAGGTTGCCCTCAGCCGGCCTGAATAGCAGAGTCTTGAGATTTCTGCATTGGATACTGTCGCTTCTTCCATGACGTCAGGTCGTCAGTGATATAAAACATGCAGTCAACGCCATTACATCAGTCTTTCTTGCCATGCGGTGCCCGAAGCAGAAGCAGTTTGCAAGTGCCGGTTGGCCAACTCCTGAAATTTTCATTTTCGAGTTTCAGACCTGAAGTCTTCTAAAGATAAGTACCCCGTTGGGTATCCTTTTTTCTTTCTCTAACCGATGTCAGAAAAAAATACTTGTCTTGCCTGTGGAAAGAAAATTCCTCATAGAGATTTTCATTCTTACTGCATCACCTGTTTAGGCCCAGACCAGGACGTCCCTCGCTGTCGGTTTTGTCGTATTCTACGCTTGAACTGTTCGGGCAATTTTTATAGGTGAATTCTTTCGTGCTGTGTCTCCATACAACGAAATGGCTTCAATAAGCCATTCGACTACAGATCTTCCGAAAAAATGTAATGATAAACACAGAGACAGACCAAATAGGTCCAAAACTGCCGACAATGCTACTGTTAAGCTAGTTGCCAGTCTGCCAGTACTTTGGCGCTTTCACAGCCCCTGATGCCCACTTCTACAGATTCGCAGGCCTCTACTGAGACCCATTCGGAGTCCGGTATGCAGCGAGATGCTTCTTTGACTATGGAACCTGTGGATGTCTCTACCTTGGATAGGTCCGGAGCCGCTGAGAAGGCACCGGCTTCTAAAGGTGTATTCAGGCCTACCGACTTTCATATTAAACTGACTACTTCGTCTCAAGCCAAAAATACTGAATTTCTCAGGCCTAAAGTTCGCACTACGCCTAGAAAACCGATGACCAAAGTGCATTCTCAGGCCCACATGCCTCAAAAACAAATGATTAGAATGGCTGAAGACCTTATTACCTTAATTAGGGGAAGCCAGCCTTCCCCCTCAGAAACCTAGAACTGATTTTCCTTCTTATCAGCAATCTGATATCTCTGTTTCTTCTGACTACCAGGACATACCCTTATCTGCCTATGAGGATCCTGATGCAGAGGATTCCATTCCCTCTGCTTCCCCTCCAGAAGACTTTTCTTTTGGTGAAACCCTGCATACCCTTAGGGAGCATTTCCACTGGGAAAGCCAGGACTACTCTCAGTCCAAAAAGACTCAGGGAATTTTTAAACTTGCCTCAGCACAGGTCTCTAGCTATCCCTCCTGTTCTGGAGATTGTAGATGTTGTCTTGGAATCCAGCCTTACCCAGGATACTTTGCTTCCAGCTCCCAGAAAACCTGACTGGGTACTACATAGTACCTGACTCCCACAAATTCCTGGTCAAGAATCCTACTGCTGATCCAGAGACCATTTCCCAAGGACCTAAAGGCATTAAGGCTATTACTGCCAAGAATCCTACCCCTTCTGACAGAGATTCTAGGGCTTTAGACAGATGGGGTAAGAAAATATACACCTCTGCTACTCTGGCCATTAGGGATTTAAATTGCCAGTTTCATATGTTAAAGTATCAGCAGCATATTATGGGGTTAATTAAACAGAAAATGATGTTGATTCCTGACTGTGCAGAACACACAGATTTACAAGAGTTAATGCATTCTGCAGTTGTTAAACATACTTTGCAGTGTGGTTTTGATGCTTTAGAAGCATCTTGCAGGGCTGCTGTCACTGGGTCTGTTCTTAGAAGACATGCTTGGCTTAAGGAGCAAATCTTGCCAGATCATGTCAAAGCAAAACTACTGGATGCACCCTTAAACCAAGAGCACCTATTTGGCAATAAAGCAGAAGTCCTCAAAAGGATTGAGGAGAAAGCTAAATCTATGCAAACTGTTAAATATTTCTTACAAGTACAGCCACCTAGATTCAGTAGGCATTGGCCTTCAAAGAACTGGTCCTTTCCAGTCCCTTCCAGGCCTTCTCAGTCCAAACCAAGGGGTAGCAGACCACCAAGACTTCAGTCCCAGGTTATGCGCAGATCTAAGCAGTGGGGTGCTCCCACGTCCAAAACAGGGAGTAGTAAGCTGCCACCCTATGGTAAAATTGCACAATGACTTACACTTAACTCTTTCAAGCCTTGCCCAAGTACTTGCACCTTTAGGAGGAAAACTCGCCTTGCATGCAAAAAACTTTGAATGCATTATCCAAGACAAATGGGTTTTAAACATTGTTTCCCAAGAATACAGATTTCACTTCCACTCACTCCCATCCCTAAATGGATGGCCAGATCTCCCCCCAAACCAGTAGGCAGAGGCCCAAAAGCACGTACTTTCTCTCCTCAGCATCAAGACTATTCAACCAGTCCCAGCAGAACAAAGGACAAGGCTTTTATTCGAAACTTTTCCTGGTTCCCAGAAAAGAAAGCTCCTGGTATCCTATCCTGTATCTGTCTAGTCTCAACACCTTTCTGCTGGTTTCAAAATGCTAACTCTCTAGCAGCTGCTTCCTATGCTAGCCAAGGATTCCTGGCTGGCAACCCTAGACTTTAAAATAAGCTTACCTGCACATCCCCATAAGGGAATCTAGCAGGAAATATCTACGCTTCAGAGCAGGCTGTATGCACCATTAGTTCTCTGCACTTCCCTTTGGTTTATCTACTGCGCCCATGGTATTCAAAAAGTGCCTAGCTCCAGCCATTGCATTTTGCAGGTAGAGAAGTATTCAGATTTACCCACACTTGGATGATTGCCCGATTCTGGCGGAAAGTCAGGACTTTCTATTGCAGCACCTGACATTTGTAAAGAGACTTCTAACTTCACTGGGGTACACCATCAACGGAAAGAAATCACACCTAGTACTCTGCCAACAGATTGTATTCCTGGGAGCAAGCTTGAACACAACTTCACAGGTGGCATTTCTCACTCCAGAGAAACAAATTTATTTAACAAACTACTTCAGCCTACTGGCCACAAAAAAAACAGCTATCTGTAAGGAAAATACTGCAAGCTCTGGAGTTCATGGCCTCTTGCATTCTGTTAATTCAGTATGCAAGACTGCATATGAGGAAACTTCAGTGGTACCTAAAACGTCTATGGTGTCAACATTCTCAGGACCTGGAAACTATGATTCCTGTCATTCCTTGTTTTAAGGACAGAGTTCCTTTGGTGGGCAGAGGCCTGCAACCACAACAAAGGGACTCTCTTTCACTCTACCCCCTGCTGCACAAACCCTAACATCAGACTATGCATGGGGGGGGGGGGCTCACATGGCAGGGCAGTGCATTCAGGGCAACTGGAACCCAAAGCAGATTCACCTCTGCATGTCAATCAAAAATAAATATTAGCTGTATAGAATGCTCTGACAACCTTCAAAGGCCTTATTCTTCCAGGACAACTATTGCTGAAGACTGACAATACCACAGTTATGTGGTACATAAGCAAGCAGGGGGGAACCCATTCCTACCCTCTCTGCAGACTAGCTATAGCTCTGGGGAACACAGCCTTGAGCAACCAGGTGCACCTGCAAGCTCAATTCCTGCCAGGCAAACTAAATTCACTGGCAGATGACAAGCAGAAATCTCATGGACCCACACGAATGGAAACTGGAACCCAAAATATTCAAGCTTTTGAGGAACAGATGGGGGACACACCAGAGGTGGACCTGTTTGCTTCCGCTCAGAACTATCAACTGAACAAATACTGCACCAGAACTCCCCACAGCCAGGCTTGGAAAGTGGATGCTCTGTCCTTTACCTGGGAAAGCCTCTCAGTCTATGCCTTTCCCCCTCTGTCTCTCCTTTCAAAGGTTCTACTAAAGATCAAACGGGACAAGCTGAGGATGATCCTGATTGCACCAGACTGGCCACGCTAGCACTGGTACCTTCTTTTATACAGTCTGACAGTGCTACAACCATGGCACCTGCCTCAGACTCCTCCTTTGCTGTCCCAGCAGGTGGGCCAGATTCTACACCCTCTGCTGCAGACCCTGAACCTTGCAGTCTGGCTAATCCCCTGAACTTGCCACCAGCAACCCCTCAGTAAGCAGGTGCTGGATGTCATTCTTGAGGCAATTAGGCCAAGTACTAGAAAATCCTATTCAGAAAAGTGGAAAAGATACTCTTCCTGGAGCCACTCTCAGGGGATGGCCACAACTGTGCCCAGCTTACCTCATATACTAGATTACTTAACAGAAATGCTCCACAAGGGCCTGTCCTTCTCTTCAATTAAGATTCATGCCTCTTCCATCTCAGCTCATTATAATACTGAGCCACCCCTCTTCTCTCATTCTCTGGTAAAGCAGTTCCTTAGAGGGGCCAAAAATTTAAGACCCCCCCCCCCCCCCCCGGAGAGCTCCCACTCCAGCCTGGGACCTTAACTTTGTATTGGAAAAACTAACACTTCCACCCTTTGAACTGGCTGCTACAGCAGAGTTAAAATTCCTCTCATGGAAAACTGATTTACTTCTAGCCATCACGTCAGCAGGAAGAGTGTCTGAGCTGCAGGCCGTTATGGCAGTGGAACCCTTCATTATCTTCAATGCAGACAGGGTTTTCCTTAGGACTAACCCATCTTTTATGCCCAAGGTGGTGTCTAGTGTCGCTTTAAACCAGTACTTTCATTTGCCAACTTTTTTCTCTAATCCTCAGACTAAATGGGAAAGGATATTGCATTCCCTGGACATGCACAGACAGCTTAGATTCTATTTGGACAGGACTAAGTCTCTCAGGAAATCTGACCAGCTGCTAGTAAGCTTTGCTGCAGGGGCAGAGGGCAAGGCCATTTCAAAGCAAACCATTTACAAATGGATAGCACACTGCATCCATTTCTGCTAAAAGCACCATGGAAAACCTACCCCAAAGGGGATAAGAACACATTCCACTAGGGCTTACATCTACCTCTACTGCATTTCTCAGAGGAGTCCCTACCAGGGACATCCTGGAAGCTGCAACCTGGAGTTCTGTTCACACTTTCACCAAGCATTACCACTTGCCTATCATTTCTAAACCCAGAGCTGGATTTGCCACAGCTGTTTACAGGGTCTGATTGCCAGCCCTAATGCTTCTTAATCTATTTCCACCCTTCCTTAGCTTTGGGAATCAACCCAAGTGTGATGACTGCAACAGTGAAACACGAAGAACATAGTACAGTTGTGTACACTTAACATAAATGTAGATGTTAGAGTGTATGCACTGTTGCAATCCTGGTTACCCTCCTTCCTGCCACCTGATTCTTTGCTTTCACCTATCCTTTTTGGTTTGGCGTATCTTATACTATATGTATTTGCTTTTTGCTGGGGGTGTTCCACACCATATAATTGCTTCCTATTTTGGAGGCACCTGATATCTGGGGCAAGAAAAACTGATGTAATGGCGTCGGCTGCATGTTTTATACTCCTGATGACCTGATGTCATGGAAGAAGTGACAGCATCCAACGCAGAAATCCCAAGACTCTGGTATTCATGCCGGCTGAGGGCTACCTGCAGGCAGATGACCCATATGTGATGACTGTAACAGTGAATACACTCTAACATCTACATTTATGGTAAGTGTACACAACTGTACTTTTTCCCTTACCTGAACGATAGGCTCCTTAACACCCCCACAACTGCATCATTAAACATGGGTGGGGTACCACCACTTAGGCATTACGGTCAGTTACCTAAAATTGTTCAGGTATTAAAGTTCATAGCTTGTCCCATGGATGTAGTCAGTCAAATTGCCAGGCTTCCAAGCTCCAGAGTGATCAGCCTTCATTTCATGCTCAGGCTTTGTTGGTAGTCGTGACCTCGAAGTCCTCCACCTTATGCAGATAATGAAACTCTTGGGTCATATGACAGCATCCATATGGTTGGTTCCTTCAGCCAGGTATATGAGGGCTTTGCAATAGACTCTGTAAGGTGGTCTTTCCTAACCCATCTGATGGATTTTCCAGTACAACTGGTGGAGGTGTCATGACCAAATTTGTTGGTGGTTGCAGTCTCCTTTATTGGCCAACGGGAGACTATTCTTCCAGCTCTGTCTGCTGCAGTCACCATGGAGGCCTTCCTGCTGAGGTGGCATGGGACATTTAAAGGGAGAACAGTTCAAGGGGGCTGGCCTTCTGTGGAGGCCAGCATCCACATCAGTGTTCTGGAGACGATGATGGTCCTTCTTGCCTTGCAGGCTTTTCAGAATGCCTTTCCCAGAGGTGTGATTGCGATGCTGACGGACAGTATGTCCATTGTCTGGTATATCAATAAGCAGGGGAAACGCATTTGTATCCTCTCTGAGGCGCCATGAGAATTTGGCAATGTTTGATTTCTTCTTGGCTGTTCCTGGTTGCAACAACAAACATACTGGGGAAATCCAACATTCTGTTAGACAGTCTCAGCAGGAGCATTCTGCCCCCCCTCCCCTGAGTGGTCCCTAAATCAGAGAGTTGTGGGGTGGATATTTCTGTGCTGGGGCACTATGCATTGTTACCTGTTTGTTTCTCTGTCCAACACCAAGTGCAGCAGTTTTTTTACACCATAGTTCCCCCTATGAGGCAGTCACCCAAGGATGCTCTGTTTGCTTGGCCCACCTCTAGGATTACTTTACGCTTATCCCCCAGTTCTTTTGATTGTAAAATGTCTTCAGAAGGCAGCTTACTGCAGAGTAACTGTGATCCTCCTAGCACCTTTTTGGCCTTGTCTGGTATGATTTCCCTTCCTTATGTTTGCAGAGTCTTTTTTCAAAGTGTTAGTAATCTCTCACTTGTATGAGATAGATTTCTCAAGTTGGGGTTCCAAGAGAACATTCACAAGTCTTTTTTGGCTGTTTTTATACAGGATTTTTTTCTTGGGGGGGGGGGGGGTCAGCTAGACATTTCAGTTCAAAGAGCCTTTCTTCTGCAGGAAGAAAAAAACAAAACAATCTAGATCTAGTTCTAAGGTTTTCCAGTCAAATTCACTGTGAGGGAGTATCTCAGAATTTTGGGTCTCATGGCGTCTATGATTCTCATGATGCTCCTGGCAAGACTCCACACGATAAAGATGCATTGGTGTCTGATAAGTCCCAGTGCTGGGGTTTGTCAGAAGAGAAATTACTTGGTGGAGTAGCAAATGTCCTTAAATTTGTTTTTCCCCTTCCCTCTCCCTGTTCCAAAGCTGTCAGTCATCACAGATGCTTTAGACTTTGTTTGAGGAGCAGTTCCAGAAGGGCTAAAAGTGCAAGTTGTGTGGAACACTAAGGAGAGATGCAAGCACATAAATATAAAAAAGATGCATGTCCTGATCAAGATGCTCAACTCTCAGAATCATCTGTGATCCCTAGGACCTGTTTAAGTTGTTAACAACAATACTATTGTCATGTTGTACATCATAAAGCAAGGGGAACAAGGTTGTACCTCTTTTGCAGACTAACCATGTTCAGTTTGGGTTATAGCTTCACAGCAAAGCTTCACTCTACAGGCATCCTACATTCCATCAGAGCAAAATTGTGTGGCGGACAAGTAGAGCAGAACAAGGGCATAGATCGAAGGTCTTCCAAGATTTGATTCTTCTCTGAGGAGTTCCTCAAATACACCGATTTGCCTCTTCTCATCATACTTAAGCAATTGGAAACATTTTGCTAGATGGTGCCAACAACCAAACCAGCACCCATTCAGGACTAGTTGTTCTCTGGTTTTGCAGTATTTGCTAGTTACTATCCAATGGCCTTTCTTGCTTCTCTATCAGGGTTCATTTATCGACCCTTTCATCATGCCTGCCCATGGATCCTCTTTCAAGGCATTCCCATGTCAAAATATTTTTGAAAGCGGATTTGCATAAGAGGCCACAGAGACAACGGGTGGTCCCTCCTTGGGGTATGTTAGAGCAGCTACACTTGTCCCATTTGAATCACCTAATTTGGCTGACTTAAGGTTGTTAACACAGAAAATAGTTGTACTGATTGCTGTGACCTTGACAGGAGGGGTATCTGATTTGCAAGCTCTTATAGCGAGTCAACTCAACTTTTCCACAGAGACAGGGTTTCTTTTTAAACTAATTCTCCTTTTATTCCTGAAGTGATTTTGGAGTTCATATTACACCAATCTGTCAGTCTTCCTGTTTCTTTCCAGAATCAAAAAATGACAGAGAAATGATACTGCATACCTTGGATGCCCACAGACAAATCCGGTACTATATTGATAGAATTAAGTCTTTCAGATCTTTGGATCAGTTGTTCATTTCTAGTGAAGGTAAGAGGAAGGGGACAGCCTGTGTCAAAACAGACTGCAAATTGTCTCGGGCTATTACCTTTTGTTATACTCACCACAACGAAACTATTCCAGGCAGGGACGAGGCTCATTCTACCAGGGCCTTGTCATCTATGGATTTTTAGAAATGGTTAGATTCTATAGGTATTCTAGAAGCAGCAACTTGGTCCTCTCTGCTTAATTTTAGAAAGCATTACAAGCTTGATTCCCTCTCTGTGTCGCTCAGGCTTTGCAAGGACCATTTTCCAGGGGCTCCTGGACACCCTTCTCTTTCCACCTCCTAAATATACTAAACCAAAGTAATATACCCATATAGCTTAGGCTACTGTAGAAGTGATTAATGTGATGAACATAGTTCAGTTTTGTAAGTAAACTTACCATAACAGTAGATGTTCGAATGATGACTGCTGCAGTAGGTGCACCATCCCTCCCCCTTCTTTTTGTGTTTATGCCAGGGTGTGGACATTTATTTTTGTGCTCCTAGCATTCTCCTTTTCAGGGTTCAGCCTCCGTGTCTCTGCATAAAAGCTCTTAAGGGTTTGTTTACAACCCTGTCTGTTTTTTAATCGGCTGAGCTTGACCTGACTGGATGCATGAAAAGTGCCCTGGAGCTTTGGAAGCTGGATGGCTGTTATCCTATGCAGGATATAACCCATATAACTAAGGCTACTGCAGCAGTAATCATTCGAATATCTACTGTCATGGTAAGTTTGAGTACAAAACTGAACTATGTTCATCATATTGATCACAGGTTACCTGTTTTACTGACTGCTGCTTAGCTTTTCTAGGCTTAACCATGAAACAACCTACCATTTTCTTGGGTATACCTTCATCCGGCAACAAAAAGAAAGTTTGTCAAGCAAATTTTACTACCACTGCAGGCTGATATTTAGCCTGAGTCGCAGGTGGGTAACTCTGTTGTGGTCAAAGCTGGTTCCTCACATCGCTCTTTCCTTGGGTCTCATTGATGTAGTCCGTACAGCCACCTTGGACTGGGAGTTGGGAATGTCCTTTTCTGCAGATGTTAGTATGCCCTTGTCAGGCAAGGAAGACACTTTTTTGTCCCTAGGAGAAGGGGCCAGAAATGCCTTTCTGCTTAGCAAGAAAGCTGTAGTCTATCCTCAGGTGAGTGCTGGCAATTCTGCATTTCAGGAATTCCTTTTAAAAAGAAACAAAAAAGCTAAATGTGTGATGCTCTTGGTGTTTCACTGTTGCAGTCAGCACATCTGCTTGCAGGTAGCTGTCAGTCGGCCCGAATACCAGAGTCTTGGGATTTCTGAGTCGGATGCTGTCGCTTCTTCCATGATGTCAGGTTGTCAGGGGTATAAAACAGGCAGCTGACGCCATTACATTAGCTTTTCTTGCCGAGCAGAGTCCGAAGCAGAATCAGTTCGCAAGTGCCCGGTCGGCCACCTTCTGAAATTTTCATTTTCGAGTTTCAGACCTGAAGTCTTCCCATTGGAGATCCTTTTTTCTTGCTCTAACTGATGTTAGAAAAAAATAATAATTGTCTTGCCTGTGAAAAGCTAATACCTCACAGAGATTTTTATTCTTACGGTCACCTGTTTAGGCTCAGACCACGACGTTCCTCGCTGTCTGTTTTGTGTTTTGTTCAACACCTGAACTATTCGTTGGCGGGCAATTTTTGTCGCTGAATTCTTTCACTCTTGTTCTCCATATTCTGAAATGGGTTCGATAAGCCATCCGACTACCGATCTTCTGAAAAAACAAGGATAAAGACCGAGACAGACCGCATAGGTCCAAAACTGCCAACAACGCTTCTGTTATGGAACCTGCAGATGTCTCTACCTTGGATGGGTCTGGAGCCACTGTGCAGGCACCGGCTTCTGAGGGTATATTCAGGTCTTCTGATCATATTAAACCAACAACCTTGTTTCAAACCAAAAATACCGAATTTCTCAGGCCCAGAGTTCGCACTACGCCTAGGAAACAGATGACCAAAGCACATTCTCAGGCCCCCATTCCACAGAAACAAATACTTAGAATGGCTGAAGACCTTACTACTTTAATTAGGAGAAGCCAGCCTTCCCCCTCTAAAAGACCTAGAACTGATTTTCCTTCTGATTCTTCATATCATGAGTCTGATGACTCTGACCCTTCTGATTACCAGGACATACCTTTATCTACCTATGAGGATTCTGATGCAGAGGATTCCATTCTCTCTGCTTCCCCTCCAGAGAATTTTTCATTTGGTGAAACCCTGCATACCCTTAGAGAGCATTTCTGCTGGGAGTGCCAGGACTACCCACAGTCCAAAAAGACTCAGGAAATTTTTAAACTTGCCTCAGCACAGGCCTCTAGCTATCCTTCCTGTTCTGGAAATTGTAGATGATGTCTTCTTGGAATCCAGCCTTACCCCTGATAATTTGTCTCCAGCTCCCAGGAAACCTGACAGGTACTACAGAGTACCTGACTCCCACAAATTCCTTTAAGAATCCTGCTGCAGATCCAGAGACCTAAAGGCATTAAAGCTACTACAGCCAAAAACCCTACCCTTTCGGACAGGGATTCTAGGGATTTAGACAGATGGGATAAGAAGGGTATACACCTCTGCTGCTCTTGCCATCAGGGCTTTAAAGTATCAGCAACATATTATGGAGCTAATTAAATAGAAAATGATGTTGATTCCTGATTGTGCAGAACATAAATATTTACAAGAGTTAATGCATTCTACTGACCAAGTTGGATAACATACTTTGCAATGTGGTTTAGATGCCTTAGAAGCATCTTGCAAGGCTGCTTTCACTGGTCTGTTCGTAGAAGGCATGCTTGGCTTAAGGAACAAATCCTGCCAGACCATGTCAAAGCAAAATTACTAGATGCTGCATTAAACCAAGAGCATCCGTTTGGCACTAAAGCAGAAGTCCTCCGAAAGATGGGGGGAAAAAGCTAAGTCTGTCCAAACTGCTAAAGATTTCCTACAGGTACAGCCGCCTAGATTCAGTAGGCATTGGCCTTCTAAAAACTGGTCTTTTTCCAGTTCCACCTAGACCTTCAGTCCAAACCCAGGAGCAGCAGACCATCAAGACTACAGTCTCAGGGTATTCACAGATCTAAACAATGGAGTGCTCCCACCTCAAAGATTGGGAGTAGTAAGCCACCATCCTATGGTAAAATTTCACAATGACTTATCCTCAATTCTTCCAAGCCTTGCCCAAGTACTTGCACCCTTAGGAGGAAAACTATCCCTACATGCAAAAAAATGGGAGTACATTACCTAGGACAGATGGCTCTTGAACATTGAATCCCAGGGATACAGACTGTACTTCCACTCACTGCCAACCCCAAGTGGATGGCCAGACCTACCCCTAAACCAGTGGGCAAAGGCCCAAAAGCAAGTACTTTCTCTTCTCAGTATCAAGGCTATTCAACCTGTCCCAGCAGAGCAAAAGGGACAAAGTTTTTACTCCAGACTCTTTCTGATACCCAGAAAAGAAAACTCTTGGCGCCCTATACTGGATCTGTCTATTTTCAACACCTTCCTGGTGGTTCCAAGATTCAAACTGCTTACTCTCCAAAAGCTGCTTCCTATGCTAGCCAAGGACTACTGGCTAGCCACCCTAGACTTAAAAGAAGCCTATCTGCACATCCCCATAAGGGAATCGCAGGAAATATCTACGTTTCAGAGCAGGCTCTATGCACTATCAGGTCTCTGCACTTCCCTTTGGCTTGTTTACTGCACCCAGGGTATTCACAAAATGCCTAGCTCCAGCCATTGTATATTGCAGGCAGAGAAAAATTCAAATTTACCCATACTTGGATGATTGCCTGATTCAGGCAGACAGTCTGGTATTGCTACTCCAGCACCTGACATTTGTAAAGAGACTTCTAACTTCACTGGGGTACACCGTTAACGAAAAGAAATCACATCTGGTACCCAGCCAACAGATTGTATTCCTGGGAGGAAGCTTGAACACAGCTTCCCAGATGGCATTCCTCACTCCAGAAAAAACACGTTTATTTGACAAACTACTTCAATCTACTGGCCACGCAAACCCAGCTACCTGCAAGAAAAATACTGCAAGCCGTAGGGTTCATGGCCTCTTGCATTCTACTAATTCCATATGCAAGACTGCATATGAGGAAACTTCAATGGTACTTAAAAAGTTTCTGGTGTCAACATTCTCATGACCTGGAAACAATGATTCCTATCATTCCTTGTCTAAGGACTGAGTTTCTTTGGCGGGCAGAGGCCTGCCACCACAAAAAGGGACTCCCTTTCACTCAATCTCCTGCCCCCCAAACCCTAACAGATGCATCAGACTATGCATGGGGGACTCACATGGCAGGACAATGCATTCAAGGGAAATGGAGCCCAAAGCAAATGCACCTGCATATCAATCAAAAAGAAATGTTAGATGTACAGAATGCTCTGACAGCCTTCAAATGCCTTATACTTCCAGGGCAACTATTGATAAAGACAGACAACACCACAGTTATGTGGTACATAAACAAGCAGGGGGGAATCCATTCCTACCCACACTGCAGGTTAGCCATAGCTCTGTGGAACACCGCCTTGAGCAATCAAGTGCACCTGCAAGCTCAATTCCTGCCAGGCAAACTAAATTCACTGGCAGACTACTTGAGCAGAAATCTAATGGACCCACATGACTGGAAACTGGAACCCAAATAATTCAAGCTTCTGCTCCACAGGTGGGGGGGCACCAGAGGTGGATCTTTTTGCTTCCCTGCAGAACTATCAATTGAGCAAATATTGCCCCAGAACTCCCCACAGCCAAGCATAGAAAGTGGATGCCCTGGCCTTTACATGGGAAAACATCTCAATCTATGCCTTTCCCCATCTGTCTCTCCTCCTCAAAGGTTCTACTAAAGATCAAACAGGACAGGCCAAGGAAAATCCTGATTGCATCAGACTGGCCACACCAGCACTGGTACCCACTTTTGCACAGTCTGTCAGTAGTGTCACCATGGCACCTGCCTCAGACCCCTCCCTACCCTGCTGTCCCAACAGGAGGGACAGATTTTGCATCTTCAGCTACAAGCCATGAACCTAGCAGCCTGGCTCATCCCCTGACCTCATCACCAACAATCCTCAGTAAACAAGTGCTGGATGTCATCCTTGAGGCAAGGAGGCCTAGTACTAGAAAATCCTTTTCAGAAAAGTGGAAAAGATACTGTTCTTGGAGCCAGTCTCGGGGAATGGACACAGCTGTGCCCAGCTTACCTCATATACTAAATTACTTAACAGAAATGCTCCACAAAGGCCTATCCTCTTCAATTAAAATTCATGCCTCTGCCATCTCAGCTCATTGTAATACTGAGCCACCCCTCTTCTCTCATCCTCTGGTCAAACAGTTCCTGGGAGGAGCCAACAATTTAAGACCCCACCCCCAGGAGAGCTA
Source organism: Protopterus annectens (assembly GCF_019279795.1). Lineage (NCBI taxonomy): Eukaryota > Metazoa > Chordata > Ceratodontiformes > Protopteridae > Protopterus > Protopterus annectens. The sequence continues at coordinate 354,534,673 of NC_056729.1, read as the reverse complement.
CTTCTCCAGCCTGGGACCTTAAATGTGTATTTGAGAAGCTCACGCTTCTACCCTTTAAACCTGCTGCTACAGCAGAGTTAAAATTCCTCTCCTGGAAAACAGCTTTACTTCTAGCTGTCACTTCAGCAAGAAGAGTGTCTGAATTGCAGGCCCTTATGGCCGTGGAATCCTTCATTATCTTCCATGCGGACAGGGTTTCCCTCAGGACTAACCCATCATTTATGCCCAAGGTGGTATCTAGTGTGGCTTTAAACCAATCCATTCATTTGCCAACCCTTTTCCCTAATCCTCAGAATAAAGGGGAAAGGATCCTACACTCCCTGGAAGTGCACAGGCAGCTTAGGTTATGTCTGGATAGGACTAAACCTTTCACAAAATCTGACCAGCTGCTGGTCAGCTTTGCTACAGGGGCAGGGGGCAGGGCCATTTCAAAGCCAAACATTTCTAAAGGGATAGAGTACTGCATCCATTTCTGCTACAAACACCATTGGAAACCTACCGTACAGGGGATCAGAACACATTCTACTAGGGCTACATCAACCTCTACAGCATTTCTCAGGGGAGTCCCTACCAGGGGCATCCTAGAAGCTGCAACCTGGAGCTCTATACACACCTTCACCAAGCATTACCAGTTACCTATCATTTCTAAATCCAGAGCTGGATTTGCCACAGCAGTCTTATAGAGCCGTAATGCTTCTTGATTGCCTCCACCCTTCCTCAGCTTTGGCAGTCAACCCAAGTGTGATGACTGCAACAGTGAAACACGAAGAACATAATACAGTTGTGTACACTTACATTAATGTAGATGTACGAGTGTATTCACTGTTGCAGTCCTGGTTACCCTCCCTCCAACCCCATCCTGACTTTTTACTTTTTACTGGAGGTGTTCCACACCATGTAATTGGTTCCTATTTTGGGGGCTCCTGACATCTGGGGCAAGAAAAACTGATGTAATGGCGTCGGCTGCATGTTTTATACCCCTAATGAGTTGACGTCATGGAAGAAGCAACAGCATCCGACGGAGAAATCCCAAGACTCTGGTATTCGGGCTGACTGAGGGCTACCTGCAGGCAGATAACCCACGTGTAATGACTGCAACAGTGAAGACACTCTAGCATCTACATTTATGGTAAGTGTACACAACTATACTTTCCTGTCTTGGTGACACTGAACAGGAGTAATTTATTGGGCTTAGCTCAAAGTTTTGATCATGTTCTTGCCCTTTCTTATATGGCTGGGTTCTTTAAAAAAGTTATTTTCTTGAAGAGATTTGAGTTTGAACCTCATAATATCTGTCCCTTCAGTCATTCTACCTCCACAGAATCCGGATTCCAATTCTGAAGTGCGTCTAATTTTGAATATTTGTCCCGAAGGATTCTCTTTGAGACTGTTTCCAGAATGCATCTGTTTCAGTGGACAAACAGTGATGTTTCTCAGTCCCTCATAGGCAAGTACTAGGCTACATGTCCTTGCAGGCCATTTTAAGCCTGGACAATTTCCATTTCAAAGGTGAGAATTAAACCATGTACCTTGTGACTGTGAGGTAAACACCAACTGTTATGCCATTCTCCCAAACCCTGAAAATCGTTTATTGCAACTAGAATTCTGTGAAGTTGTGCCTATTCCTCCTGTTATTTCTGCTTTGGATGACAATTTTGTCATAGCCTGCATTTCTGAGGCAGTCAGTCTACTACCCCCCGAAAAGCAGATGTATTCTATAAGGTTCCTCAGTATTTTCTTTATACACTAAATCCTAGACCTGACCCAGCAACTATAGCTTTAATCAACCCAGCTGTTGCTGAGCTGTCTCATCCTTAAAAGAATAGGATGGCTTTTCATAAATTTGGGGAAAAAATGTATGCTTCTGTTTTGGGGCTCATATGTTTATCTTGGCCACCTGACAGGATATGAGGAATATTTTGGGTCTGGTTGCTTCTTGGGGGGAAAATCTGCTTGGTTTAATTTGGCCTTTCCTTTTTTTTTTTTTCCAGTCATTATACTTTAAAATGTACAGATGACTCTACTAATGCCACTTCCAGGGCTACTGCTGGTGGAATTGTTACGAGATTTGCGTGGCTATGTTCACAAAATCTCCCAGAGGATGCCAAAATGAAATTTTGAATTCTTCCTTTGAAAGAGAACTTGTTTTTTGACTTTCTGTTGCAGGTCATTAAAAAGTGAGATTGGGTTAACTTGATTCAAGGCACCTCTGACTTTTTATCCCTTCTTAAAGTTTACCAAGGGGTTTTACACTTCCGCATCTAAAAGTAAAATAAGCAGTTCAGCCATCTGCTGGCAAGCAGACATTTAAAAATCAGTGTCTGAGGCTCCAGAAAGAAAGCAGGAAAACCCCCCAGAACAAAGGACAGTGTAAAGTCCGAAAGACCATATGATGGACTTTCCCTCTCCTCTCCTGCTCTGACAGTCCTTTAATTCTTGCAGAAAGTCTAAGCCTCCACATCTCTGTTTGGCAACAGATTGTTTCAGACAGCCTGGTTCTATGAGTAATCCATTAAGGTTACGGATGGCAGTGGGAGTCTGTTGCCTCCTTCTCATGGAATTCTTACTTATCTGCCAGATCAAGCTCTCTTCTTTTCCTTCCTATCATCCAGTACATGCTGGCGTGGGGGGTGTTGGCTGATGTTCATCGTGCATACAGCTGCAGTCATAACAGATGGGTTCTCCTGCCATCAGGCGGGTCCTCGGTCGGCTGAATTTCAAAGTCTAGGTCCGGCGTCGGTTGTCGTCGCTTCTTCCCTGATGTCAGTGCGCCAGGGGTATATAAGAACCAGCCGACGCCATTTTCTTCAGTCTTTCTTGCCGCGCGGTGCCCGAAGCAGAAGCAGTTCGCAAGTGCCGGTCGGCCAGCTCCTGAAATTACGAAAATTTTGCAACCGAAGTCTTCTTGAAAGCTAAGTACCCCGTTGGGGAAACTTTTCTTGCCTCATACCGATGTCAGACAAAGTTAATAATTGTATTTCTTGTGGGAAGCAAATACCGCATAAAGATTTCCATTCCCTATCTATTCCTTGTTTAGGCCCAGACCACGACGTCTTGGTCTGTCGCTTTTGTGCTACATTCAACAAACGCACCATTAAGCGTCGGGCGTAGTTCGCCCAACATTATTTTGGCAAAAAATTTAACTATATTATGTCGTTGGATACTCCGACTCCAGTTTTGTCTAAAAAAAGCAAGGATAAGGACCAACACACGAGGTCCGTGGCCTCTACCGACACCACGCCAAAGCAGACTACACGTGGTTCGGTTCTCAGCAAGGCGCCTACGCAGCCCCTGACTACCAACGACACTACATTGGCGGTGTCTCCTGTACCCGAGGTCGCAAGCTCCTCGGCCCACACCCCGACTACAGATACCGAAGCCACTCTTGGCGGTGGATCTCAAAATGTGGACAGGTCTACCTCCTCTCAAGGTGTCTTTAGACCCTCCTCTTCTTTTTCCATCAAGGCTTTCACTAAGTCTAAAGCAGCCATGCATTCTAAGAGACAAGCTACACAGGACCCATCTCCAGGCCCCATGCCTAAAAAACAGATGCTTAAGATGGCTGAGGATCTAATTACTCTTATCAGGGGTTCTCAACCCCCCAGACAAAAGGCTCAGAGTGGAGGAAGAATCCCCCTCCTCTGATCAGGGCTCCATTATATCAGAGCACTCTGATGAACAGGAACATTCTTACTCCCCTTTTGAAGACTCTGATGCAGAGGAGTCCATTCCCTCTGTATCCCCCCCAGAGGACTACTCTTTTGGGGAAACTTTGTATACCTTAAGGGAACACTTCCACTGGGAAGGCCAAGATTATTCAGATTCCAAGAAAAGGCTTGGGGAATTTCTCTTGCTACCTCAGCACAGGCCTCTAGCTATACCTCCTGTCTTGGACATACTAGATGATGTGTACTCGGAGGCCTGCCTTAACCCTGATTCTCTACCTCCAGCTCCAGTCAAGCCTGACGGGTACTACAGGGTTCCTGACTCACACCAATTTCTATACAAAAGCCATTATGCTGACCCAGAAACTATCTCACAGGGCCCCAAGGGAATTAAGGCCTCCACTGCTAAAAATCCATTACCTTCCGAGAGAGATTCCAGATCCTTAGAAAGTTTGTTACATTTTATTGGCTTTTTGCCATTTCTGTGGTGAGACTGAATGTGTTTTTGTATCTACTATCCTTAGAAAGGTGGGGAAAAAAGGTATATACCTTGGCCACCTTAACCATGAGGGCATTAAACTGTCAGTTCCATATGCTAAAGTACCAACAGTTTTTGTTATCACAATTGAGAAGTAAAATGTCACAACCTGAACAACCAGACTTGAAGGAGTTGCAGGATTTGATGCATAGTGCAGAACAAGTGGGTAAACATACCTTACAATTTGGTTTTGATGCTCTAGAGGCCTCATGTAGTGCTGCTGTTACATGATCAGTCATACGCAGACATGCCTGGCTCAAGGAACAAACCCTACCAGATCATGTCAAAGCTAAATTACTAGATGCCCCTCTACAAAAGGATGTATTATTTGGTGCTAATGCTGAGGAGGTATTAAGGAAAATGGAGGAAAAGGCTAAATCAATGCAAACAGTGAAAGACTTTCTACAGGTACAACCCCTACGTTTCAGTAGAAATTGGCCTTCCAAAAATTGGTCCTTTCCAGCCACGGACAGACCCCAAAGAGGTAGATACAGGCGCCCGAGGGGCAGAGGGCAATCCCAAGGATCGTTTAGAGGCAGACAGTGGCAAGCTCCTACACAAAGAGGTGGTGAGGATAACTCGCAACCATTCAGAAAGCAAGCCCAATGACTTTCCCCTTTGCATGCCAAGCAAGACTCAAATGGCAGCACCCTTAGGCGGAAAACTGGCATTATTTTCAAAAAATTGGCATATTGTCACAAAAGACAAATGGATCCTGGACATTATAAACAGAGGCTACAGATTCCATTTTCACACTCTTCCAAAAATGAGAGGCATGCCAAACCTGCCACACAATCAAAGGGCAGAGGCACAAAGGCAAATTTCAGATCTCATGGACATGAAAGCTATTCAAGAGGTACCTACGCACGAACAAGGTCAAGGCTTTTATTCCAGACTATTCCTGGTACCAAGGAAGGGAAAAGATTGGAGACCTATTTTGGACCTATCCATCCTAAACACATTTCTACTCGTTCCAAAATTCAAGATGCTCACTCTACAGCAGCTTCTTCCCATGCTGGGCAAGGAGTCTTGGCTGGTAACACTGGACCTCAAGGAGGCATACCTGCATGTCCCAATAAGACAAAATTGCAGAAGATGCCTCAGATTTCTTGCAGGTTCAACCCATTATCAATTCTCTGCATTGCCCTTTGGCTTATCTACTGCGCCCAGAGTATTCACAAAATGCCTGGCATCAGCAATTGCCTACTGCAGACTTCAAGGGATACAAATATACCCCTATTTAGACGACTGCCTGATCCAAGCGGACAGCAAGCACATTCTTCTGAAGCATCTGGCTTATGTAATAATGTTGTTGAATTCTCTGGGATACACAGTCAACAAAAATAAATCAAGGCTAATACCCTCTCGGAAAATAATTTTTCTGGGTGCCAACTTGGACACAAACACCCAGATGGCCTACCTCACGCCAGAGAAGCAGGGGCAACTAACTCAATACTTCAGAACACTAGCAAATTGCACCAGGCTGACTGCAAGGAAAATCCTGCAGGCTCTGGGATTCATGGCATCTTGCATCTTACTAATTCCATGTGCAAAACTGCATATGAGGAAACTTCAATGGTACTTGAAAAACCTATGGTCTCAACACAGCCACAGTTTGGAAACAATAATACCACTAATTCCATGTCTTCAAAAGGAATTTCTGTGGTGGGCTCAAGCATGCCAAACAAACACAGGTCTCACATTCAGCAAGCCTCAAGCAAATCAAGTCATCACAACAGACGCCTCGGACTACGCCTGGGGGGCGCACATGACAGATCGGTGCATTCAGGGCAAATGGTCCCAAAAAGAAAAGCACCTACACATCAATCAAAAGGAAATGCTAGCAGTAATAAATGCTATTATAGCTTTCAAAGACCTTCTGCAACCAGGTCAACTATTGATAAGGACGGACAACACCACAGTAATGTGGTACGTAAACAAACTGGGAGGAACCCATTCATACCCCCTATGCAGACTGGCCATGTCACTTTGGAACATGGCCCTGGACTTACAAATCGAACTACAAGCACAGCACTTGCCAGGCAAGGAAAACACACTGGCAGACAACCTAAGCAGAAATATGACAGATCCACACGAATGGAAGTTGCATCCTCAAGTTTTTACAGAGATAATTCAAGCATGGGGAAGGCCAGACATAGATCTCTTTGCCTCCCACAAAAATCACCAATTGACAAAATTCTGCTCAAGGATTTTTCATCCAAAGGCCTGGAGAGTGGACGCTCTCTCTTTCAGTTGGACCCTGCCTCTAATGCCTCTTCTTCTGACTCAGCACAGCTTCAAAACTCTTCATTCAGCTAAAAACACTCAATCTAGCCGCATGGAAGATTCCTTAGCATCACAACAGACCCTACTCTCCAAGGAGGTGCAGGATGTCATTTTGGAGGCCAGAAGGCCATCTGCTAGAAAAGCTTACTCCGCAAAATGGAAACGGTTTTGTGTCTGGAATGAGAAAAAGGGCCAGGACCCTGGAAAACTGAATTTACCTCAAATATTACAGTATCGAGCTGAGCTGCTAAGCAGTGGACTTTATTTCTCCTCCATCAAAATCCATGCCTCAGCCATTTCTGCAGAATACAACACTGATCCACCCTTATTCTCTCACCCCCTCTTAAGACAGTTCCTCAGAGGGGCTAAGAATCTAAAACCCCCAAGGAAACCACCAATACCTACTTGGGATCTCAATTTCATTCTAGAAAAGCTGACCTTGCCTTCTTTTGAGCCAGCTGCCTCATCAGATTTGCAATATTTGTCCTGGAAAACAGCTTTTCTTCTGGCTATTACCTCCGCTTGTAGGGTATCGGAACTACAAGCTCTCATGGCTGTGCAGCCTTTCATCATCTTCCATCAGGACAAGTTTCCTTACTAACCAACCCGTCCTTTATGCCAAAAGTGGTATCCAGGGTAGCTTTGAATCAGGCTATACACTTACCTACCTTTTATCCTAATCCTCAAAACAAAGGGGAGAGATTACTACATTCCTTGGACATCCACAGACAGCTGCGTTATTATTTGGACAGAACAAAGCCTTTCAGAAAATCAGAACAGCTCTTTGTGTCCTATGCTATAGGAGCTCAAGGAAAGCCAATTTCCAAACAGACTATCTCAAAATGGATAGCCCACTGCATACGCTTTTGCTATTCTTTTCATGGCAAAACTGTACCTACAGGCATCAGATCTCACTCCACAAGGGCCACGGCTACCTCTGCAGCTTTTCTCAGAGGAGTTCCTACCAAGGATATTTTGGAAGCAGCCACTTGGAGTTCTGTGCATACCTTCAAGCACTACCACCTTCCATTATACTCCAAATCTAGAGCGGGCTTTGCCACTGCAGTCTTGCAGGGCATTCTGGCTCCTCCTAGTTCCACCTAGTGCCTACCACCCCTTTCTTAGCTTTGGGATTCTACCCATCTGTTATGACTGCAGCTGTATGCACGATGAACATAGTAAAGTTTTGTACCTACCATAAATGTAGATGTTAGAGTGCTAATACAGCTGCAGTCCAGGTTTCCCTCCCTCCTTCCCCTCTTGGGACAGGCCTATTGGCTTAACACCTCCTCATGCAACCTGATTGGGGTATTCATTCTTGTTGTATTTGCTTGCACTACTGTATTTTGATTATATTGCATTTCTTTAGCACACAAATTTATGTATTGCCTTCCTTCTGGGGGCACCCGACATCTGCGGCAAGAAAAACTGAAGAAAATGGCGTCGGCTGGTTCTTTTATACCCCTGGCGCACTGATGTCAGGGAAGAAGCGACTACAACCGATGCCGGACCTAGACTTTGAAATTCGGCCGACCGAGGACCCGCCTGACAGCAGGAGAACCCATCTGTTATGACTGCAGCTGTGTTAGCACTCTAACATCTACATTTATGGTAGGTACAAAACTGTACTTTCCCTCTTCCCCAGTTAGAAAAGAAGGTTTTAATTCAAGAATGTTTCTGGTGTCAAAGAAAGAAGCCCCTTGGAGACCAATTCTGGACCTTGCCTCTCTGAACCAGTTTGAGATGGTGCTCAAGTTCAAAATGCTATAACTTTACAACTTATCCCTTATTCCTCATTTGAGTTTCCTGGTGACCTTGGATTTAAAAGCTATACGTCATCACATTCTTATAGATCCAGGTTTCAGGCATTTAAGTTTTTGTGTGTGTAGATCACATCATCAGTTCTCTGCCTTACCATTTGGAATATCTACTGATCCAGGGGTGTTCAAGGTATCTAGCTCCTGTGAAAGCCTACCGCATATTGCAAGGTATTCTAATTTTTCCTTATTTGGACAACTTGGTTCTTTTTGCAGAATCTTTATCAAAGTGGCAGGAATCCCTCAGCTGGGTAAGATATCTCCTGTACAGGTTGCGATTCCAGAAGAACATTCTGATGCCTTCTCATAGGATTGTTTTTCCTTCAGTTCAAAGAACATTTCTTCCACAGGAAAAAATTAATCTGTTTAGATCTGTTCCTGAGGTTTCCAGTCAGACTGCAGTCTCAGCAAAGGAATTCCTCTCAAGACTCCCCAGGAGAAAGTTAAGCGGCCTGCAGCTCTGAGGTAGCGGGCGCCAGGGGCTGTGAAAGCGCCTCACTGAGAACCTGCGACTGGCCTAACGGAGGCCTCGTCGTCGGTTTTAGACCTCTGATGCCTATCCTTTTCCTTGTCCTTGCGTTTTTTTTGTAAACTCCGGTCGTCGGCTGTTCCGACAGCATTATATAATTAAATCTTCGGCCAAAGTAATGAAATGCAAAATCGAACTGATGCTTAATAGTGCATTGGTTAAATCTAGCACAAAACAGACAGCTAGCAGCAATGTGGTCCGGGCCTAGGCAAGGAATAGAGTAAGAGTGAAAATCCTTATGAGGTATTTTCTTCCCACAAGAAATACAATTGTTAACTTTTTCTGACATTGGTCTGGAGCAAGAAAAGTTTCCCCGACGGGGTACTTGGCTTTTAATGAAGACTTTCGTTTCTGAAATTCGGATTTGAAAATCTCAGGAGTCTGCCGACCGGCACTTGCAAACTGCTTTTGCTTCGGGCACCATGCGGCAAGAAAGACTGAAGAAAATGGTGTCGGCTGCATCTTTTATACCCCTGGCGCACTGACGTCAGGGAAGAGGCAACAGCAACTGACGCCGGACCAGGACTTTGGAATTCGGGCCGACTGCGGGTAGCCTGCCAGCAGGATAACCCAAGAGTAATGGCTGCAACAGTGAATACACTCAAACATCTACATTTATGGTAGGTACACAACTGTACTTTATGGCAAGTTTGCTTACACAGTTGTACTTTCTTCATCATACCCTTTTACCTTGAAGTGATTCAGTTTCTGTCTTAGTCCTGCTCCCATCCCTGGCAGTATTCATAGCCACAATCTATGTGAGATTGTCCTTGGTGAAGTCCATGTAGGCCACGTGTTTCAGTACTCTTCATTCAAATTGTACAATAATCGAAACCAAAACTAAAAAGACTGTTGCGCCAAAGCACTCTAATCGAAGGTATGCAAACAACAAATTTTAAAAATGAGCAAGGCATGAGGAAAAGTGGAATTTGTTGATATTTAAAAATATTCAAAACATGAGCTCTTCTGTCTGTGGAGACTGACTTCTTTGGAGCCTTTCTTTTTGAAAAGTAAACAGCCAGTCTTGCACTCTGTACCCCAAGTACATTTAATGGAAAAAAAAAAGAAGCTTTCTCTTAAGATGAGAAACCCTGTGGCGTGCCTTCACAGGAAGAAGTGTATTCTCCAAAATTGCAACGGCCAGCTGGAGCAGTATACCTGAGGTTATCAGGAAAATTATGAATCTTGTGCAACTGAAGAAGCGACTGAAAACTCATCTTTTTTTTGCTAACAAATGCAATTTCTTCAAAGGCACTGTCTGATCATTGACTTACTGCATATGTTTCTCTTCTTTGTACTGCTACTCACTCAGTATTGAGTGTTTCCTAATATATATTAAAGGGCTACTAAAGGCTGAAACTTCAGCTTTTGCTGTATGCCTGATTTTCTTTTTTTTCTACTAAGCTTTGCTCAGCAACACTGAAATATATATTTTTTTTGTTTTTACAAAGTTACTTCACTGATGTATATCAATTTATGTTTAAGTTAATGGCAGGTGACATAGGTACTTTTGTGTATGTTTGTTTTCTTAACAATATGTCTACTATGATTGCTGTTTTACTACTATTTATTAGCTGGTTGTTAAAAATGTTTGTCTAAGATTGCGTAGCTGGGATCATGGCTGGAAATGGTCTTTGGATCAGCCAACTTACCTGGTTCTCAAAAGTTAAGTAAAATAAAAGACAAGATAATCAGATGCAATCTACTTTTACCTGTCATGTTCCCATGTAGAATTTAGTACTATTCAATTTATGGAAATTGATTTTCTTTACCAACCCTTGGTCCGTCTTCTGGGGTGGACAGACTAAAATCGTTCATGACATGGCAACTCAAAAACCATCAGTAGATCCTGGATTCTAAAACTGTCTTGTGAATGGATCCGCGATTGATTTTGGAATGTGAATTTCCCATCTGTTTTGCTCAGCTTTTCAAGTTAAGATATATTAATATTTTTTTAATCCAACTAACCATAAATGTTAAATCAGTAACACACAAGTAAAATACCATCTAGTATCAACATATATTCTAGAAAGTGTAGCAATATTTGATCTTGCAACCAAGTTAACATAATAATGCTGTTCATAGAGTGCTAGAAACTTTAAAAGTCTTACCTGTAAGTAGAAACGCACATTAAAACAATGTAATTAGCACCCTCAGTCAACTGGAAAAAGACAAAAATTTAAAATGTCATTGAGATGATACAGAACAATGCTGTGAATATAACCACTAAATTGCTTAAATCTAGTTACCCTGTGTTCTTACATTAGTCTGAAAGTGAAAGAAATGCTGTCCTCAAATGTTAGAGGGAGAAGCATCAGTTTACACCAGCTTTCAGTAATCAATATTTATTACTCTTGCCTTTTTATCCCTAGAGTTTTGGACTCTCTGGACAAGTATATCAGTCAAGTCCTAGTGTTGCTATAATAAGTTGTCTTACCTCAAAAATGTCTGCCCTTACATAATTTTTCCATGACTGTCTGTATGCATTTTATGATCAGTTTCCTAACAGCATTCCTTGTTTAGCTGTGTTTCTTTTAGCAGACTATTGCAGTTATTGTATCTGTTTTTGCAGCTACTCTCAAACCCATGTGTCTTTTTGCAATACAGTTTGGCTGGCACTAGGAATGCAGGTAAATACAGAAGCATTTCTGTTACCATCATTTATTCAGAAAGAGAGAGAGCGCCTTGTTCCTTTTGCTGCTGATAAAGCCAGCTGCTCTTCTTTATTTTTCTTTATGATTTTTTGTAACTTTAGATTTTAAGGTCCAATTAATTATTTTTACAGTCCCTGCAGATTGGGGGTGATATGGTAGATTAAGTCAAAGCAGTGTCCCTTGCAGGTACGTATACCTTTAATACTGTAATGTGAGGCATCTGGCGGGTGGGAAATATAAGGTTAGTGTAGGAGAGAAAGTGAGCTCAAACTCTGGCTAGGTGTGCGCTCTGCCCGTGTCAGAGATCCCAAAGCTATGACTACAGCAGTGACTATATTTAAACACTGTATAATTATGGTAAGTTGATGCTACAGTACTTTGATATCTCTCAACCCCATCTAATGCATCCTGTTCTGCTGTTTTATTTATTAGCACATTTTCCAAAACATGCTGATTTGTAGCTTCTTTTGATGTGCTTTGACTTTAAAGAATATTGACCTGGACCTTTTGTCTCTTTTTCTTAAAAATTTCTCTTGATTTTAGCATGCTCTATATAATGGTGGGCAAGAGCTATGGTCTTTGTATCAGCTCTACTGCCCACAATAATCTTGATGACCACTTCACATCACTGTCATCAAGTAAACTGGAATACGTACATGCAAATGAATCAGCAGAAAATACATTGGGTGAAACATGGCCTCAAGTATGCAGGAAATATTCACTGTTGTACTGGGCTCTGGGCCTAACAACATTTACTCCTGAAAGAATAGGTCCTGTCCACCATGTCTGTCCTTACAATTGTTGGCAGTGGAATTCAAACCCTCATTTGTTGTTGCATTCTTTCTTTTATTGTTACTGTTCACAGTAAGTACCTGTCTTCTTATCAGTCCTGAGCAATTTCACCAAAATTAGAGAAGAAAGAAAAAGGTAAGATGATAAAAATACAGACTGCAACTTGGATGGGTCATAGCATGAGGACCCCCAGAAAGACTTAAGCCCAAATTAGTCACATTCTCACTTAACAAATTACGACAAACAGCAACACTTGGTGTCAGAAAAGGAGAAACTAGTAAGATGGCCTCTGTGTTGAGACCTAGAAGTAACTGCCCCCCCACCAAATAATTTGGATTCTGAACTTGTACTCCTCCCTGCAGGAAAATCAGGAAGTCTGGTAATTATTAGACTTTCACAGTGATGTATGTCACTGAAGTGTGCCACAAAAGACAGGTTTTAAACTGTAGGAGTCTTAAACACAAACTGATAAAATGAGCATACAAATGCAAGCCCTCCTTCTGAATAAGTATGATACTTGAAACATAGATAAAAGAACTAATTTGGAAATTTTTTTTGCATCAACAAAAATAGAGAAGGGTATAACAGTTTTGCATCTCAAAAAATCTAGGTGGTAATGACCTTATTTCCTTCCTTCAGAATTGGTTCAGCCTTGTACTTTAAGGATTTTGTGATATTCCAGGCTGAAAGGGCACACAGCTTCTTAATGCCTAAATTCGCAAACTCTGACTAGAAAAATTGGTCTGTGATGGTTAAACTTATCTCCAAAAAGACCAGGTCCTAAATGTGCCAAGGATGGTGGGCCCACTGCAGTTATAAGGTCTGGACAGCATATGACAAGGATTTATTCAAAAATTGTTGCTGTACTTCTGAAGAAATGGAAGCCAACTGTTCTGTCCTGGAAAATATGTTAACCAAATAAGCCTAATAAATCAAAGGCCCTTTCAGGAATAATATGGGGCAAAATCTGGTTAAGTCACTTTTTCAGGGAGAGACAGTAGGCAATTATAAGCTGCATAAATCAACTACAAAAACACTGCATGGTTTAGATCTTAGCAGCACATGGTCTTAAATCTCTGGGCCAAGTTGTATTTATTATCTGCATACTTTAAGGATTAACATACCTAAAGCATGGGCTACTTCAAGGATCTAGACACTACATACAATAAAATGAGAGCAGTAGAATGTCCAAAGCTGATACCTTGCAATCCATACAATGGCCAAAGTACAATCCAACATCCACCTTGAAAACATTTTTACTAGAGAGACCGTGTACTGGCCTAGTGTGGCTATACAGGTGGTGAGGAACTGCATAAGCAAATAAGCCAAAGGATGAACTGTAAGAGGCATATGGAGCCACTAGCTGTGTAGTGGCTGCCACGTATGAGCTGCATGAAATTACTGCTAAAAAGCAATGCACGGTATTAAGGAGTTAAGACTGAACATCACACTGGTCAACATAAACACTGTCAAGCCAACACCGCAAGTTGTTCACTTTAGCAGTACTTAAAAAAATAACATTTTTACAAGATCTCCTGCACCATCATAACCCACCATCTCTAAATGTACTAACTCTGAGATCACCTTAGTGGTAATAAGAAATGCATTTGCCCTCACAGTTCTGTTATCATACTAACATTAGTGGCTATACTAATCAGTGGCAGATTTAGGCTATGGCACAGGGGCATACCCCCCTCCACCTTTTTTAGCTGCTGTGATTTTGGACTATGGAGAACTTATGGCGCTGTCAGTCTCTTCCATACCTCTTAACCTTACTGCTTTTGACAGGGCATACCAATCGGCTACACCGCCATAATTCCCAAGGCTGTACCACCATAGACAAATTTTTTTTTTTTTTTTTTGGTATGTAGTGTCACAGGCTGCAGCCAATTAGGCTCCAAGACAAAAGGAAACAAGAATTGTAAAGAAGGCATGCAACACTGAGGAGTGAAAAGAGCATCATCAAAATGGTGGTCTCGGTGTGTCATTTGTCTTAAATTAGGCAGCTCGTCTCTTACTGTATATATTCATTTAACACATAGGATTAAGCCTTTCAGCTGTTAACAAGCTTCTTCCTGTCCACTGTGCAACTCTGAAGAAGGCAACTTATTCAGAAAACTGGGCTACTGGGTCGCTCCTGAAAGGGGGCACTAATTGTACAATCACATTTAAGCTTAAAAATAAAGATAGAGATTGTAGTATGCAGCGCACTTGCTTAGCAAATGGAGGAAATTGGTAGCACCAGGAGATCTCTGTAGTGAGGAGTTCTCATGAAGCAAATGTGTTAGTCAAATGAATAGTGAACAGCATCTTGTCTTAGGAATGCACAGAATATGGACAGTCACAGTTGAAGCTCAGTTCAGTTCCCTCCACTTTAATGTTAAAAAGAAGAGCTTAAGGTGCAAGTCAGTTAAGGGGGGAGGGGTAAGTAAGTGAACAATGGTGTTGAGATTACTACTCCAGCTATGAGTGTGAATATAAAAGTTGGTACCCTGTGATGTAGAAAGATTTCCAAGTTTTTCAATTTAGACACTCATGTCTGCTACTTTCAACAAACACATTTTCTTATTCACCTAACATACATTAATTTTTAGGCAAAAATTATCTGTATGGTATAGAGCTTTATATTATTGGTTCATTTTTTGCGGGAGAGTTGAACTGCAGTGCACATCTATTCCTTCATTGATTCCTTACTTCTTGGGCTTAGTTTGGTTAATAAATGTGTTTTTTTGCTTTGAAATGCAACGATTTAGGTACTTTATTTTTGAAATTACAAGCAATATTTTGTGTAGTGGCTTTTTTTAACAGACTGCTTGCTTGCTACATGATATTTAAAAATAATTGTAGACGTAAAAAAATGCCACCTGGCATGGTGTATGGGATTTATGATGCTTTTGAGTTTGGTTTAATTTTAACTTTTCAGTAGTTTTTTATTACTGGCCGAACGTATTCAGACTTTAAATAAACGCATTCATTGTATTAATGGGTATTTTTGCAGAGGTTTAAAGATCCATATGTTATGACATTCCATTTATTTATTTATTGACATTTGATTACTGGGAAAGTCTGACTGGATAGAAGCCCATTTTCAGCATAGGCCCAGGGAGAAGTGCTACTATGTATTACAAACCATTTTAAGAATAATAATTTTACAGTCTTCAAAGATGCAACCAAAACACCTGTGGTTTAAATAATTATAAATAATTATAACAAATTCGATATAATATAAAAACATTGATTAAGAATCAATGCAAGGTATAAGAGTCATTTAATATCTAAAGAAATTTTAGACAGTTTGTAGAGAAATTAAAGGCAAGTTAGTCTAATACGAATAGGAACTGCCATATGAAGTGAGGATAAACAGGCTTATGGTATACTTAGAGAAAGTCAGGGAAGAGAATTAGATAGCAGTAAGGAAGTAAGTAAAGAAGGGACAGTAAGGATGTATAAGGAATGAAAAGGTACTTGTTCACATTTAGGGGATATAGTTTATCCTGGTTTTGAGCAAAGCCAGATTTTATCTAGGAAGTCTTTCAGAGTGGTTTTGAAAGATGCATAGGAGGTTATAGACCTGCTGCATACAGGTAAGAAGTTCCAGGCCTTAGCAACCTTGTACGAGTACATACAATGCCCAGCAGATTTGCTAGGTTTGTAGACAGGACTTTTTGTTCACTGGATCGTAATATTTTATTTTCATTTGTCAGAAAACCAGATAGAAATGTGGCCAGTGGTAACAATAGATACTACCCACAGACGGTATTTATTAAAACTTTATTTACTTTTCTCATAATGAGTGTGCAAGGTGTCTAAGTAGCTTCAACTACAACCCTACATCACAGCTTGAAATACATTGCTGTGGCTGTTTCTTTAAACACTTTTGGTGACAACAGATGATCTGTGGAAGTAGTTTATCTGTTTGTGAGAAATTGGTGGGTAAAGGACAGTTAGGGTAACAATGATTAAGTGATCATTGCCTTGGCTTTGTTGGGATGAGTGGATACAATATATATCATCTAAACTCCAAGTTAAAATTGTGGTAATTGTTTTTCACTTATTTCAGCAGGACACCTGATAGATCTGTGACTGCCAACAACACCACAACTGAATGTATTTTCTATACAGTTTTTTGTGTCAGTTGATGAAGTTGGTGGGTTGCCCTATAACAGCATTACTGTGGCTGTTTTACCACTTTTGGCAGTCACAGATGAAATGTGATTGCTGGAAGTGTTTACCTGCCTGTTTAATCCCTCTTGGCAATCACAGATGAAAGGTGTTTACCTGGCTGTGTTTGTAGGGAGCAGACTTTGTATGATAGCAATGAGCAAGGGCACGATTCATGCAAAACAATTATTCTTATGGCTAGTTTGGCAGGAGGGGTGCATGCTTGTGTACAAGAATAAGTGTGTGGACTTTATTTACTGTGGGTATTGTTTCCATCATTTTCTTCACGGTCTTGCATCATATGTGTACACAGAATATGGTTGACCTTTTGGGGAAGGGGTGAGGAGGTAAGCTGCACATGAAAACAGAGGAGGATCACTGCTGAAAAAAACGTATATGTTTTTGGGAGGTTGGTGTATCTGTCTAAGACCAGCAAGTTGAAATATGGTATTGTGACCACAATGTTTTTCAATTTCCTCTCAATTAAACATTAGAAGTATACAGAATGTGGTTATCATTTTTGGAGGGGAAGGTGTATGTTGCCACCCCTATAATGCCTTTTTAGGCAAGGTTCAAATGACAAATTCACCACCGTAACAGGTACAAGAAAGCAAAATCCGAGGGTAATGCTACTCAATGCTAGATATCTAAACCTCAAAATGCACTCACTCGAGGCACTCCTTAAAATGGAGAACATCGACATCTGTGCAGTGACAGAGAAGAGAGCTGGTTCAAAGCTCCAGAAAGCATCCTTGCATTACCAGGCTATAATTCATACCACACCTTTCGGCCACCAAACCCGGACCTAAACACTAAAGGTGGAGGCGTGTCCATATTCATTAAGGATATCCACACCTCCAAGCTAGTTGCTCAGCATAATGCATTTGAGATTATCCAAGTTCAACTAACACTGGGCGAAACCACAATCCAGACTGTAGCTTGCTACAGACCCTCCACCATGCCCCAGGATTCCCACTCCTCTTTTCTTGATACACTGGAAAATATTAAGGTACAACCCAACACCCTAATAATGGGTGATTTTAACTACCCCACCATTAACTAGGAAAATTACTCGTGTACCAACTCTCTTGCTCAACGTTTTCTGGAAATCATCAATTCCAATGCTTTGGATCAACATATCCACACCCCCACCAGGGGCAGCAATATCCTAGACCTGGTCATCACCAACATGGGCGACCGGTGATCCACACCAGAGGTCAGCTCCTAGTTGGTCAGATCCAACCACAAGCTAATCGCCCTAGACATCCACATCCCGCTTCCACCCCCCCATTAGGAAAACAACCGTAAAAAATTTCTCCAAAGCCAACTTCACGCTTCTTAAGACAGAAGTGGCAAACTTCACGACACCCATGCAGCTGGACAATAGAGATACGACTGCTGAATCCTACACAAATGCACTTTATAAGCACTTACACGAGTGCATGGATCGTGCTATCCCAAACAGAACCAAGATGCTATCCTCCAAAAAAAAGGTAGCCAATCTGGTAGTCTTCTGCCATAAACCAACTCTACAACAGCAGAAAAAAACTGTTGCAAAAAAGAGTAAAATCCCACGATTGGAGGAACTCCCTGGTCAGCCTCAGTAAGAAGCTGAGATTCCTCATAAAATCCTCCAAAGCTAGTTATGAAAACAAAATTGCCACTGATTCTAAAGACAAACACAAAGCATTCTATAGCTATGTCAAGAATTTCAATGGCAACACTCAGATCTGCTCTGAGTTACAGCACAATGACATTAAAAATACAGAACCAACTGATATTGCCAACATCCTGGCAGATAGGTTCAGTGCTAACTTTACCCCCCCCCCCCTCTCACCCCCTAAACGGCCCATCTTTATACCGGAAGAATGCAAAGTTCCTGTAATCATGGATGCACGGGTAAAAACCTCACTCTCCAAAGCGAAGAACACAGCATCCATGTGACCTGACAACATCCCAGGCTGCCTTCTACACGAACTACAGAATGAACTGGTACCCCACCTAACTACCATGTTCAGTTATAGCCTCCCCTCAGGCTTTGTGCCCATTGAATGGCACACTGCAACTGTTATCCCACTCCACAAAGGAGGGGCCACAACAGACCCCGGGAGCTACCACCCCATTAGCCCGACGAGCCTGGTCTGCAAGGCCATGGAACGTATCATCATGGAACTCATAAACAAAGACATTGGAGATCT
>NC_056729.1:354428533-354508533 GCF_019279795.1 Protopterus annectens | reverse complement strand
ATATTATGATTTCATAAGGGATTTTTGAGGAGGTATATTGTGGGGTACTTTTTGTGAAAGAGCAACATGGCCATTATATTTGTGATTCCTTCACAGTCCGAGGAAATATGCCCCTCGGAAGGGACACATTCTGGGGCAGTGTGTTTTATGCCAAAGTATCTTATTAGAAAGTCCTGAATTTTTTTATTGTAAACTGCTTTTGGGAAGATGACATCTGTCATCAGGGCTGTTTGACCTCTGCATAAAAGTCTAGGCAAAACTACTCTCAAGAATATTTGCATACTAATTTCTAATTATGTCAGAAGTAAAACTCCTGTATATTTCACAAGAAAAATATATTTTTCAGTCGTGACATGCATTGTGGCTGCAGTGCCATTTTCTTGCAGTTAAAGCTATGGGGTCATATTCAGATTGTGATACTGTGGTTATAATTGCAGTCTTGGGTGTTTTGTAACTGAATTATCTGTTATTAACTGAAAGCTTGTAATAATATCTCAAAGGGAGCAGAGATATAGCCATTCAATGACAGCCTCAGTGTTCATATCTCTTTACTACTTCTAACATTTTTCATTATACTGTTTTCATTTTGGGTGCTAGGATGAACTTCTGCTCAGTAGTACAATAATGATCTAGAATGCTGCTTTGAGTTGTGATAACATTAGAAGAAGAAAGTCTTCTGTTATTGACTTTACATTCTTCTGAGGAAAACTCTTCTGTTCAGTAATCATTCTTCACAGATTAAAAGGAATATTTGATGATTTATCTAAAAGTCTGTACCTCTGACATATATTTAAAGAACTGTTGCTTGAGAGTGAGAGGATTTTGAATTAACTTTCCATGAGAAATGCTTCAGTTGTTTTGTGTTTTCATCATTTGTATATAACTGAACTGAGTATTTGTCACTTTTTCATTTTTGTAACAGTTGTTTAACAGTCTCTGGTTTCATTTAACTGAAGTGTACAATAATTTACATTTGTTTATGATACTTGCTGGGGTTACCTTGTCTTCAGTAGGACATTTTGCTAGATTATGGTTATACATATGCCAGCTGTGCCACTATGGACATGAAGTGTGACTATAACTGGTGACCAAACATCTGTCTCGGGCATGTCTTGAAATTTCTAGTACCTCTGTGTATTGCATAGGAGGCAACTACTTCCACTACCACAACTACAGCACAGAGATGCTGCTTAATTTTCTTACCCACTGTTAATGCAAACCCATATGTGGTCTGTTTTTCTGCAGCCTCCACCCCAATTGTCTACTTCCCAGACTTCCACCCTAGGGTTTGCATTACAGGCTGGCCCCCCCATTTTGCAAATTCCTGGATCCGCCACGGACAGTTAAACACATAAATTGATTAAACAGAATAGGCTTATTCTCATTTGAGTATGGCTGGGTGCCATCATTATCCAGGACATCATGTGTTAGTACATCTAGCCTTGATGTTTGTTTATAGATGGGCTACTCTTCTTGAGTGCTTTTTTCCTTTTACCTCACACTTTTTTGTTGTTTTGGATTAATAATGTAATGGGATTGCTGCGTGGAAAGATGAACATTATGTTGGAAAATCTTAAGTGCTTCACATACATAAATTTCATGAGGTTTCCCTATTCAGTGTACCACAGTGTCCACCCAGCCCATGAAGGAGCTAGCTTTCTTTAATTCCTTTACATATAGATTATTTGGTAGTCACTGCCCACTACTGGCAAAAAAAATATTTATAAATGTTTACCACTACTCATTCTAGTCCAACTTTTTAAATAGTGTTACCTTTCAATAACATGCCAGGCATTTACCAGCAAGTAAAAGTTTCTTCACTGTCATCCCATTGCTTTTGGAGAAACTTCCAACCTGCAAAAGACCAACTCAAAGCTGCAGAATATTCAGAACCACGCATGTAGACCACTACAGAGTGCTAGGGCAAAGCAAGTGTATATCTGTCTGAGCATTTTTGAATATATGTGTTGCGCACACAGTATTTTTCATTTATTTAACATGGTGACTAAAGCACGACATCTTGTACCCTTTTTTGACACACCTTGGGCAAGGATCAAACTCTCAAGGAGTCAGTAATACAAACATATTGGCTGAGTAGCCAGTTAGGCACCGTCTTTTCCATTTTTTAATTTCAGCAAGTCTTTTGGGTTTCTAATACCACGACAGGAATGGACCCCATTCCTAAGTCAAAGTATGATTAAAGTTCATGAAATTAGTATTGTTACAATCTTTTGTGTTAGCCAGAAATGCTTTTTGCAGCACCTGCAATGAGCCCAATAATGACTCTTGCAATTCATACAAAGTTACATGTATCTATAACATATCCAAGTTTGATTGTAAATTCTTTTTTATAAAATCTGTTGCTCCTTCTACTTTTGGAACTGAGTATCCTCCTTCCACTATGCCTTCACTTCTGCCTGCAAATCCTGGTATTTTATGACTTTGTGCATCTCTGTACATGAAGAATGCTAGTATTGTCTTCTTTTCATGGACTACTATATCTGGTTTTCTTGCATCTATTTTTTGAACTGTTGGTAATGGGTGATCCCATGTGAT
Source organism: Protopterus annectens (assembly GCF_019279795.1). Classification (NCBI taxonomy): domain Eukaryota; kingdom Metazoa; phylum Chordata; order Ceratodontiformes; family Protopteridae; genus Protopterus; species Protopterus annectens. Next base: position 354,505,977 of record NC_056729.1, on the reverse strand, counting down.
AAACATTTTTTATAATGCTTTGTGGGTCATGTTTCCAATGTTTTTTAGCTACTTCAGTATTATAATGTTTGCACAATCCCCAATGCAACAGTTTTGCCACATCAATATGCCTTTCAGTATACAGTCCTTCTGCCATTAGTATATCACAACTAGCAACAAGAATGTGTGACTGTTTCCTGTTCTGTTTTATAAACCTACATCTGTCTGTTTCTCCCACATGGAATTTGTAAACCAGAGTGTATGTAGTCTACTACCTTGAGCCAATATTATTGACAGTCAATTTTTTTTGGTTTAAATTCACCTCTCCTTAAACATTCCTGCATTCAGTCTTAATCAACATTAGGTTGTTCCAAGAGTTTTCTGTACTTGCGATTATATTTATGCATTTTTCACATTTCTTGCCTTCTTATTTGATCCTTCACCTTATATTCTTTTGTTTTTTGGCACATTCAGTTCCTACCTGATTTTTATCTACTTTTGTTTTGATTTCCAGTCCCACTTAACATCGGTATGCTTCTGCTAAAAAAAACAGGGAAGTCGTCTTAGACTTATTTTCCTCATGTTTTAAAAGTTTCACTACATTTGGGTTTTGTAAGGTCATCAAATATATATGCAGTTCTACGATTGCAGAGCTATACACGTAATCAGTTTTTTCGATGTAGCCCATACCTCCTTCAGAGCGGGAAAAATAGTCTTGGTATACACTGTTTTTATAAATCATTTGATAAGCATAAAGCATCCTTCTTATTTTTCCTGTCCAACTAATCCGATACCTTTTGGGGTCACTCTGCCACTCCAAAACTGTAAGTTAGGACAGAAAGAGCGAATTAGTTTATAGCTTGGACTTTTCCTAGATGTCAACATGGTTTTCAGTATTAATTTTAGTCTTCTAAAATATTCTTAATAAGCTTTATTCGCATTTGTTCGTTTTATTGTTGATCCGTCATCAGTTCCCGAATATTTATACATTCCCTCTGGCTCAAATTCTTTTATATCACATTCATATCCTTTTGGGTGGTGGGATGAAACTGAAGTGCCCAGAGAAAACCCAGATGGACATGTGAACTCTACAGACAGAGGCCATATGCCAGAACCGGCTCCTGGAAGTGTGAGGTAATGATTCTTAATATAACACTATAATAGTGCAACAGTTGGCACCTAGTTTACAACTGATGCTTTCTGTAGTAAATGTGTGAACAGCTCATGTGGGGTTCTGATTGTTGATGTGATGAGCCCTTCTCTACTGCTTAGTTTTGACCGAGTTTTCATTTTCATTGACAAGTCAGATTGCATAGTCTGGGTGGCCTGTAAAGTTAATTTAACTTGTGTTCCTTTGTTGTATTTCAGTTTTATTACAATCTTCTCTCTTTATTGTCATTTGAATATACCTGTGTAGCTGAAGCATCTAAATTAGTCATTCAAATCAGTACATTTGTGCAGATAATTAAAATGTGTCTATGTATGCTGCTTGTTCTGGTTTAGAAATCTTCCTGAGATAAAACATGGGAAATACTTGTCAGATCTTCAGTTTTTCTAAAATTCTCCCTGGAAATGTACAATACTGCTATGCCACTTTTAAAGTCTAAATTCCCAGTGTAGCTGGTGTATGCACCATCTTAACCAATCTATCAAGGATGCTCCTCTGTCATTTCATAGAACAGTGATCGAAGGTATCTTTTTTGACTCTATGTAATTGCAAATTAGTAACAGTATGGCAGCTAAGATGATTTTTACACAGGTGATTTTGTTGCTTAAGACCCCCGCTAAAGCTTTCTGGTGTCTTAAAAGCTGATTGATGTGAATCAGGATCTTGGGACAGTAGATGAAATCCACAAAAATTTAAAATAAATAAGTTAATTAACAAAATAAAAATAACAGTAGGAACTGCCAAAGTTTAGGTTTGTTAGGCTTCACTTGATCATCTCTTCTGGAAGAGTATCACAAGAGACCCACTAACCCACCAAAGTTTTTGTTAAAGGTCTCTCCAAGAGACATCCTTCCTTTGGAGGGGGAGCAGGGGATCGAAAGGGTTTCTTATCCCTAGAGGCAGAAAATGGATGGGGGTAGGGTGGTTTGTATAAGCCTGGGGTTCAGTCTTCTGTGGAATGATGGAGTTCTTTCTAGAAATATGCCTCTAAAGTAGAAACTTTAAAAAAGAGCTGCAATAGCCAAATAAACTTGTGTAATGAAGCAAAATGCTCCTTTGCAAATTACGAGTAAACATGGGGGGGCAAATTTAAAAATAAATAAAAATGGAGTTTGGTGGATATATCTCATGAGAGGTCTTAAAGCCAGGCTTTCATTCCATTTGAATGATATGCACAGAATCAGACAGTTGTATCACCCACTGGTAAAAGTGTGTTCCCACACAGCTAGGAAACTTACCAAATAAAAGGCCACCAATAAGATAGTTTGCAGAAGAGTAATTGCCTTTTTTGCACTATGTTTATTAAGATGCCATGAACTGTTTCATTTCAAACAAATGAGTTGTGGTACTCTAAATTGGTACTAGGTAAGGCATTCTGTGCAGTACTCTGTCGCCTTGCGCATTTCAACTTGAATGCCACTAGCTTGAATGACTGTGATTCATGAATCACAGGTCATTCTGCATACCAGTAGTGTTAGGGTTATTACCATATACATGCAAAAACTTTGGACACTGGCAATAATGCCCTAGTAGCCTGCTAATGTACAAAAACAATCATCTCTAATAAGTGTCTTAAGTTGTTCTTAAAAATATTTTAAACAAATACTTGCTTTAATATAATTTGGTAGTCTATTCCAAGCATTGGCTACTTTCTAAGAACCACTTAGTACATTTGCTATTCTTATATAATCTACACAGGTTGTCTGATTCTCTAGTACTCTCTGATAACCCGAAGCACTCCCAGAGACAGTTGTCTCTAAATGTCCTATACATGTTAAACATCTGTATAAGATACTGTACATGTTCAGATATTTTTTAACCTTTTGTGATACCTTAAACACACATACATGGATGCCTGTTGTATTTTTCTGCTATACTTTCCAGTTTACTCATGCTAGTTTTCTTATAAAGTTTCACTATTGTTATTCTGTATTCTAGTTTGTGTCTGATGTAACTTGCAGTGATTTTATAATTTTTAATTACCTGACTTTGTAAACATGGAAGTTATGTACTTGCCATAACACTGGATCTTCCCATTGTTAATCCAATTCAACTTGTGGAAATGAAACCAATAGATAGATCTGATGTGGCAGTTTTACTAATGCTCCAAGCCTCACTCTCCTTCAAAGAGCTCCCACAATGCACCTGTCCTCACTGCTCCCTCAGATTAAGTGTGCTTCTTGTCCAGTAAGGACTGGAAGAGAATGCATAACATGCAAGTGAAACTAGAAGGAAGATTGGCAAAGTGAAGGACAGAAGGTCTTCAAAAAGGTCTACCAAGCACATTCTGGAACGATGTGACAATTTGAAGGGGGGGGGGGTGATGGATGGATTATCAAATTGAATGAATGAAGGATGAAAATTTTCCATTGCTTTGCTAAGTGCTGCATAACTTCAGTACCCTATTTCATCCTGTCTCTTGACTTGTTGGACAAAATCCCAGGCTATCTGCTCCCCTCAGGAAGAAGCCTGACAGGATACCCTTGAGGACAGCAGCTCCAAAAGAGGCTCTGGGCTGATCGATCACATCCAACTTAAAATGTATGGCAAAGGTATGTGCCGCAAAACCATGCTGCTGCCACTTCATTCACTAAAGAGTTCTAAAAAAAAGCTATAGAGACAGATTTACCTGGTGGCATGAACTTTAATTTTGGGAAGTAAGGGCCTGTTTCTAGAATATGCAAAATGAATGCAATCTGGGACATCTGGACAGGGTTACTTTACAGACCTTTCAACGTAGTCTGGATGGATCGGAGGACACACACTTTTCAGTCTTTTTTGGTTCTGTGAAGATGGAAACGTAGCTTGCTGTGGACATCTAGCATATACAGTAGCCATGCTTGCTTGTTAACATGGTTTGGGAAGAACACTTGAAGATGAATAGTTTGTTTATTTGTGATCTGAGGCACTTATGGAATGAAGATGTATTACTTTGTGAGATGCCATCTTTGCGGAATCCCAGGTATAGAGGAATGGAAAAAAAGAGCTTGTTGCTCAGAGGTCCATCTTACTGAAGTGAATGAGGATTGTTGTTTTGTAAGCAGAAACTTTCTGTAAAAATATGGTAATCATGGGAAGGAGGGTATAAAGTTTGGGGGTAAACAATCTTGGAAAAATAACTGCTACATGTCATGAGGGGTAGGCAGACAAATATGAACAAGGCTGGCCCCTAGCAGCTGAAGATGAGTTGCACTACTGCAGGATTGAGAGGCCACTCTTGACATTAATACAGATCTGCTGATCCTGTCCACTAGACAGCTGGCTTTCACCAAAAAGTGTGTTAGTTTTAGAAAGTGCTGCAAAGCTATTTCCCATTGTCATATACTCGTAGCCTCTCTGCAAAGGGGGCAAGATCTGGTTCTTCTCTGGTTTTTGATGTACCATACTACTGACATATTTTCAGATAGTAGGGAAGTCATCCCTGAAAGAATTCGTAAAGCTATTGCAGTGCTAGAACTGCTCTAATTTCCAAGATGTTGATTTGAAGTTTTAGTTTTCCTTAGACCCATTTTCCCTTCATAATGCCCTCCATCCCCTGACCCTAGAGAGGAAGTGTCTGTGATAACTGACTTCCAATAGAAACTGTAAAGTGAGTCCAGTCATGAGCATGGGTATAGCAAGTTCATGTTATGTGAACTGAAGTATCCAAAGTATCTGAAAATTGGTACCACTGAGAGCCCTCATGTATAGATGAAGCATCATGGATCATGAGTATCGTCAAAGCCAATAGACCTAGAACCTTCAAGACCAAGAAGGCTAGTGTTGACTGATTATCCAGCAGACCAGAAACAATTTTTCTTAGTTTGCTATACTGATAACTTCTGCGTACTGTGACTTTTATAGAAGCCTGTCATTAGTAAGTCTAAATATGTATGTTTTGATCAGATGACAGTCTATAAAAGCTATTGATTGAGTGGACTGTAGCTGAGATTTTTTGTGGATAACTGCGATACCTAAAGATAGGCAGAGTTGCAGCGAGTAATCTCTGACCGCGATGAGCGATTCTATCAATGTTAGTGTCCAGCAGCCAAATGTCTAGATAAGGGAAAACATGGATCCCTTTGAGTCGCTGATGGGCAGTGACTACTGCCATGCACTTGAACACCTGGGGAGCTGTGGAGAAACTGATGGGTAGGGCTCTGAGCTAACAATGACTATAGACTTCTGTCCCCAGCAATGAACCATCTTTAAGCCTTGGAGCTTTGGTCTGGAGGTAATCATCCCTGGAGGTTTATGGAGCACATCCAGTTGTTTTCAGGGCAATATCGCTTGTACCCTTGACCATTCTGAATGAGGTCTTTGTTCTGTATTGATTTAGGTTGCTGAGATAAGGGATTGGCTTGAGGTTCTTTTTTCTTTAGGACCAGTAAAAATTGTGACTAGATCCCCTTATTCTCTCTAAGCTGGTAGGACTGCTTTGGTTGTACTCCTTTCTACTACAGTGATGTTTTTTCTCTCTCTGCCACTGCAGTGGTGGGATGGTAGACACTGCTGTTTCAGTTGAAATAAAATGGGTATTGTATAGCCTCTGGATATAATTTCTCACTGTTTTGGCCCTGTGTGATGCCCATTCACATAGGTGAGTGAAGAAATGGTCTCCAGAGGGGAGCAGTTTGGCAAGCCTTTAGGGAAGTTGATTACTTTTCTGACACTGGACCCCTGGTTTTGTGAACCCCTTCTGCTTCCGGGCAGCATTTGTTTAAAGGGGTTGCCTCTGTCTTAGCCAGTCTTATTTGAAGAGAAGTCAAATAGTTGACACTGGGATTTTTTGACCGTAGGGACTTTGCTCCTTTTTGATTCATGTTATAAGATCTTTGAGGGGGTCTCAAATCATACACCTTGGACATCTTTCCCTCATCACTGTTATGCAATTTTTCTTTAACCTGGAGTCCATCATCAGTTATATTGAAGGATGCTTTTACATTATCTGGAAAGTCATAAAGGCTGAATAAAGCATGAAATTGCATGGTTATACTGGCAGTGGCTCTTCTTTCTGATCCATGGTCTACATTGTGTAGAAGCCTCAGGAAGAGTGTAGAAATGTTCAACATTGTGACCACATGGGTACCAGCTTGTTTCCTGGACTCGAGTAGCCTTCTTTCTCAAGAGTTCAAAGCCTGTTCTGCTAAGTGTCTTCTTTGGAAGTGATTCACATGAGTGACACAATTTAACCCCTTCAGGGCAGACATGCTCAAGATATACTGTAGGTGTGCTGCCCCATTCTCTCCTTTGCAAGAGAGAAGCTGTTTAGCGGCTGGACAGTTGCTGTATCTTCGTACAGCTGTCTTGGTGGCTGCTGCTACAGTGCCTCTACCAGAGGGCTCTTGCTCCAGTGCAGCCTATCCTTAGAAAGGTAAACTAGCTTACTGAGTTCCTTGGGACCCTCTGTGGAGTCTGGTTACTGCCATGCCCTCCTGATGGCCAAGTCTCAGATGTTTGACAGGAAGTGGTGGTTGCAGTCTGAAGAATGTCTAACATATGTTCTTCATGTTTCACTGTTGCAGTCATCACATTTGGGTTATCTGCTTGCAGGTAGCCCTCAGTCGGCTTAATTATCAAAATCTTGGGTCCTGTGTCGGTTGCTGTCTCATCTTCCATGACATCAGGGAGTCAGGGGTATAAAGCATGCAGCTGACGCCATTACATCAGTCTTTCTTGCCGTGCAGTGCCCGAAGCAGAAACAGTTCGCAAGTGCCGGTCGGCCAACTTCTGAAATTTTCGTTTTCGAGTTTCAGATCTGAAGTCTTCAATTAAGCTAAGTACCCTGTTGGGGAACTTTTTTTCCTTGCTCTAAACTGAGTCAGTAAAAGTTAACAATTGTATTTCTTGTGGAAAGCAAATACCTCCTAAAGATTTTCATCCGTACATAATTCCTTGCCTAGGCCCAGACCACGATGTTACCTCGCTGTCGGTTTTGTGCCTTATTCAAACCTCGTACTATTCATCATCTGTTTATTTTCGCATCTAAATATTTTGGTACTCTGTTCAATTATCCAGAAATGGCTTTAAGCCCATCCGACTACCGACATTCCAAAAAAATGCAAAGATAAAGACAAACAGACCGCATAGGTCCAAAGCTGCTGACGATGCTTCTCCTAAGCTAGTCGCCAGTTTGCCAGTACTCAGTAAGGCGCTTTCGCAGCCCCTCATACCAGCTACTTCAGATTCGCAGGCCTCTACTGAGACCCATTCCGGAGACTGGTATGCTGCGAGATGCTTCTTTGACTGTGGAACCTGCAGATGTCTCTACCTTGGATGGCACTGGCTTCTGAGGGTGTATTCAGGCCTACTGAATTGCATATTAAACCGACGCCATCTTCTTCTTCAAGGCCTAAAACTCTATCCATGCCCAGAAAACCGATGCTCAGACTGCATGGTCAGGCCGCTATGCCTAAAAAACAAATTATAACAATGGCTGAAGACCTTATTACTCTAATCAGGGGAAGCCACCCTTCTTCATCTAAGAGACCTAGTACTGATTTTCCTTCTGATTCTTCTGATCAGGATTCTGAAATTTCTATTTTTTCTGATGACCAGGATTTGCCCTCATCTACCTATGAAGATTCTGATGCTGAGGACTCCATTCCCTCTGCTTCCCCTCCAGAGGATTTCTCTTTTGGTGAAACCTTGCATATTCTTAGGGAGCATTTCCGTTGGGAAAGCCAGGATTTCTCTGACTCCAAAAAAGAGGCTTAGGGAATTCTTACTCCTGCGTCAACACAGGCCTTTAGCTATCCCTCCTGTACTGGACATTGTAGATGATGCCTTCTCTGAATCTAGCCTGGCCCCTGACACTTTACCTCCTGCTCCCAGAAAACCTGATAGGTATTACAGGGTACCTGACTTTCACAAGTTCCTTTTCAGAAAGCCTACTGCGGATCCTGAGACCATTTCACAGGGACCCAAGGGGATTTAGGCCACTACTGCCAAAAATCCTACCCCCTGTGATAGAGATTCCAGGGTGCTGGATAGAAGGGGTAAGAAGGTATACACTTCTGCCACGTTAGCCATTAGGGGCTTAAACTGACAGTTTCATATATTGAAGTATCAGCAACATATTATTGGATTGTTTAAACAGAAAATTATGTTGATTCCTGACTGTGCTGAAAATAAAGAATTACATGATTTAATGCATTCTGCTGAACAAGTGGAAAAACATACTTTGCAATGTGGTTTTGATACATTAGAGGCATCTTGCAGGGCTGCTGTCACTGGGTCTGTACTTAGAAGGCATGCTTGGCTTAAGGAGCAATCATTGTCAGACCATGTTAAAGCTAAATTACTGGATGTTCCCTTAAACCAAGACCACCTGTTTAGCAACAAAGCAGAAGTACTACTTAAAAAGATGGAGGAAAAAGCTAAATCTATGCAAACTGTTAAAAATTTCCTGCAAGTACAGCCTCCCAGATTTAGTAGGCATTGGCCCTCTAGGAATTGGTCCTTTCCTGCCTCTTCCAGACCATCTCAGTCCAAACCCAGAACCAGCAGAACACCCAGGCTTCAGTCCCAGGGTGCTCACAGGACTAAACAGTGGGGGGGCTCTCACTTCCAAAGCAGGGAGTAGTAAGACTCCCCACTATGGTAAACTGTCTCAATGACTTAACTTTAAACCTTCCAAGCCCTGCTCAACTGACTGTTCGTTTAGGGGGAAAGATCACCCTGCATGCAAAAATTTGGGAACTCATTACCCAGGACAAATGGGTTCTAAATATAGTTTCCCAAGGATACAGATTCCACTTCCACTCCTTACCAACCCCAAACAGTTGGCCAGACCTACCTCCAAATCAGTGGGCAGAACCTCAAAAGCAGATTCTCTCACTTTTAAGCATCAGGGCTATTCAACCTGTTCCAGAAGAAGAATGGGGGCAAGGTTTTTACTCAAGGCTTTTCCTGGTACCCAGGAAAGACCATTCCTGGCGTCCTGTCCTGGACCTGTCTATCCTAAACACATTTTTGGTAATCCCAAAATTCAAGATGCTAACTCTTCATCAGCTGCTTCCCATGCTAGGCAAAAATGCCTGGTTGGCAACACTGGATTTAAAGGAAGCCTACCTGCACATCCCAATAAGGAATCTTGCAGAAGATACCTACGCTTCAGAGCAAGCTACAGGCATTATCAGTTCTCTGCGCTGCCCTTTGGCTTATCTACTGCGCCCAGGGTATTCACAAAGTGCCTACCTCCAATCATAGCATTTTTGCAGACAAAGAAATATTCAAATGTACCCATACCTGGACAATTGTCTAATTCAGGCAGAAAGCCAGGAAATACTATTAAATCATCTGGCATTTGTACAGAAATTACTAACTTCTCTGGGGTACACCATAAACAAAAAGAAATCAAATCTTGTACCCTGCCAACAAATTGTGTTCTTGGGAGCAAGCTTGAATACAACTTCCCAGATGGCCTACCTCACGCCAGAGAAACAAGTTCATTTGACAGCCTTCTTCAATCTACTGGCCACAAAAACCCAGCTATCTGCAAGGGAAATATTGCAAGCAGTGGGGTTCATGGCCTCTTGCATTCTTCTAATTCCACATGCAAGACTGCATATGAGGAAACTACAATGGTATCTAAAAAGCCTATGGTGTCAACATTCTCAGGATCGAGAATCAATGATTCCTATCATACCTTGTCTAAAGATAGAATTCTTTTGGTGGGCAGAGGCCTGCCACCAAAACCAGGGACTGCCATTCTCTCTCCTCACTGCCGCCCAAACCCTAACAGACACATCAGACTATGCATGGGGGGCTCACTTGGCAGGGCAGTGTATTCAGAGCAAATGGAACCCAAGTCAAATGCATCTACATATCAATCAAAAAGAAATGTTAGCTGTACAGAATACACTGATAACCTTCAAGGACCACATTCTTCCAGTACAATTATTGGTAAAGACTGACAAACACCACTGTTATGTGGTACGTAAACAAGCAGCGGGGAACCCACTCATACCCTCTCTGCAGACTAGCCATGACTCTGTGGAACACAGCCTTGAGCTACCAAGTGCACCTACAGGCTCAATTCCTGCCAGGAAAGCTAAATACATTGGCAGACGACCTAAGCAGAAATCTCATGGACCCACACAAGTGGAAACTGGAACCAAAGATATTCAACATGTTGAGAAACAAATGGGGGAGCCCAGAGATAAACCTGTTTGCCTCCCCTCAGAATTACCAATTGGACAAATTCTGCACAAGGACTCCCCACAAACAGGCTTGGAAAGTGGATGCCCAGTCTTTCACCTGGAAAAACCTATTAGTTTATGCCTTTCCCCCTCCGCTTCTCCTCTCCAAAGTGCTACTAAAGATCAAACAGGATGAACCAAGGACAATACTGATTGCACCAGACTGGCCTCGCCAACACTGGTACCCCCTCTTGCCCAGTGTTTCACTGCTGGCACCATGGTACCTGCCTCAGCCCCTGCCCTGCTGCCCAGCAGGAGGGCCAGATTCTGCACCCAGAGCTTCAAACCCTGAACCTTGCAGCCTGGCTAATTACCTGACCTCTCCGTAACCATCCCTCAGTAAGCAAGTGATGGATGTCATTCTGGAGGCAAGGAGATCTAGTACTATGCTGAAAAATGGAAAAGATTCTGTTCCTGGAGCCAAACTCAGGGGATGGGCACAGCACTACCCAATTTACCCCGTATTCTTCAATACTTAACTGAGATGCTTCACAAGGGCCTTTCCTTTTCTTCCGTCAAAATTCATTCCTCAGCCATTTCAGCACATTACAACACAGAACCATCCCTCTTCTCTCATCCACTGCTGAAGCAATTCCTCAGAGGGGCCAAAAACTTGAGACCACCCAGGAGAGCCCCTACTCCAGCCTGGGGCCTTAACTTTGTATTGGAAAAGCTCACTCTTCCTCCTTTGAGCCAGCTGCAAATGCAGAGTTGAAATTCCTTTCTTAGAAAGCAGCTTTCCTTCTAGCCATCACTTCAGCAAGAAGGGTGTCTGAATTACAGGTCCTCATGGCGGTGGAGCCTTTCATCATTTTTCATGTGGACAGGGTGTCCCTCAGGACCAGTCCCTCTTTTATGCCCAAGGTGGTATCCAGTGTGGCCCTTAATCAGTCCATTCATTTGCCAGCCTTCTTTTCTAATCCACAGAACAAAGGATAACAAATTCTGCACTCCTTGGACGTGCATGGACAAATTAGATTTTACTTAGGACTAAGCCTCTCAGGAAATCTGAACAGCTGCTTGTGGCATTTGCTGTAGGGGCAGAGGTGAAGGTCATTTCAAAGCAAACCATTTCTAAGTGGATAGGCCATTGCATTCATTTCTGCTATGAGCACCATGGAAAACCTACCCCAGAGGGGATAAGACCACATTCAACCAGGGCTACATCTACCTCTACAGCCTGTCTCAGAGGTGTCCCTACCAGGGACATCCGAGAAGCTGCTATCTAGAGTTCTGTACATACCTTCATCAAGCATTACCACTTGCCAATTTTTTTCTAAATCCAGAGCTGGCTTTGCCACTGCAGTCTTTTAGACCTCTTAGCTGGTTCAAATGCTATCTAAATTGCCTCCTCCCATCCTTAGCTTTGGGAATCTACCCAAATGTGATGACTGCAACAGCGAAACACGAAGAAGATAGTACAGTTTTGTTCACTTACCATAAATGTAGATGTTAGTGTATTCACTGTTGCAGTCCTGGTTACCCTCCCTCCAGCCCCCCTGACTTCTATTGACTATACCTCTATTCTTGTTTACTATGCTTTAAGCTTTTTGGTGCATTTGCTTTTTTGTTGGAGGTGTAACCTTGTCTATAATTGCTTCCCATTATGGGGGCACCTGACATCTGGGGCAATAAAAACTGATGTAAGGGCGTCAGCTGCATGCTTTATACCCCTGACGTCATGGAAGATGAGACAGCAACTGACGCAGGACCCAAGACTTTTGATACTCAGGCCGACTGAGGGCTACCTGCAAGCAGATAACCCAAATGTGATTACTGCAACAGTGAATACACTCTAACATCTACATTTATGGTAAGTGTACACAACTGTACTTTCTTTGTGCTAGGGGTATTAATGAACCCAGATCCCCTCTGGCACAGCAGTTTGAGGATTTTGTTAAAACTGGCATCTTCTGGGGGGACTGAGGGGAACCTTTCTTGATTATCCAAATCAGTATCTGAGGTAAGAGACACAGGGGAGGGGGAGTCAGTATGCCTCCATTTGTGCATTCTATTTTGGTGGTTTTATTCAAGAATGTTTCTGTTGCCAAAGAATATGCCTGGAGACCATTTCTGAACCTTTCTTTCTTAAACTAGTTTATGATGGTGCCCAAGTTCAAAATGCTTTCATTTCACAACCTGTTTACCCCTTTTTCCATATCTGAGTTTTTTGGTAACCTTCAATTAAAAGATGCTGATCATTCCTACCATCCAGATTTCAGACATTTCTATTATGTGCATGGATTATTAGTTCTCTGCCTTACCCTTTGGACTATCCACTTCTCCAAGAGTGTTCACAAAGTGTATAATTCCAGTTATAACCTATTGCAGGCTACAGGGTATCCACATTTTTCCATCTTTAGAAGACTTTATCTTTGCAGAACCTTTCAAAGTGTCAGGAATCTTTCAGTTGGGTGAGAGATCTCCTATGCAGGTTGGGATTACAAGGAAATATTCAGAAGTCTTTTTTGACTCTATCACACAGGATTGTGTTCTTGGGTATCTGCTAGATACAGCAGTACAAAGATTTCCTTCCACAGGGAAAAATATCTATATTTAGATCAATTCCAGGTATTTTTCACAACTTGAGACACTGTGAGGGAATATCTCAGGATTCTGAGTCTCACGGCATCTTGGATTCTCATGATACTTCCGTCAAGACTCCAGAAGAGAAAGATACACTGGTATCAAAAGTCTCTTCAGTTGTAGCACCAACACCTATTATATTTTCAAATTCCAGTTCTGAAATTTATGACTGGAGAAATCACTTGGTGGAGATATCAGATATCCCAATTCCAGATTGCCTATTCTTCTGTTATACTCCAAAGCAGTTGGTTACTTCAGATTCCTAATTTGCTTGGTAAACATTGTCAAGGAGGACAAAAATGACTCACAAGCACACACACACACACACACACACACACACACACACACACACACACACACACACACACACACACACACACACACACACACACACACATATATAAAATGCTTCCATTTATCAAGGTGCTCAACTCTCTTAACCACCTTTGGTCAGCAGGACCACTTTGTTTTTATGGACAGAACCTCAGTGATGTGGTACATAAGCAAGGGGGAAGCAGGTCTTGTGCTCTATGCAGAGTCACTATGTTAGCATGGGATATAGTTTTACAGCACAATTTTGGTCTACAGTCTTCTAAGTTCTGAGAGAGCAAAATTGTGTGGAAGACAAAACTGAACATGACAAAGGCATACCCTCGCAAATATAAACTAGAGAGTTTTCCAAGGTTTGATCCATCTATGAGGACAATTTTGCCGCCTGTGTGAACAATCAGCTGGCAAAATTCTCCTTCAGGACTCCATTCAAGAAATCCTAGAAGACTGATGCCTTTTCTTTTCCTTGGGCAGGAATGTTACTGTATGCTTTTTCACCATTTCCATTTATATCCTGGGTACTTCTGAAGATTCACAAGGAATCCTCCAAGATCATTGCAGTGACTCCTTTCTAGCCCAGGCAACAGTGGTCTTTTTTGGAATTGGCCAGGGCAGTTACCACAAGCTTCACAAGACTGGATCTACTCTCACAAAAACAGGGGTATTTGATGCATCCCATCTCCAAACAACTTCATCTGACTGCTAGGATGATGGTGTCTTAATACCTTTTAGACACCTGTTTGAGAATGTGCCGCTGGTAGTAATGAGGCAAGAAACTTGCTACTAGAAAATTGTATATTAGTAAATGGGAAAGGTTTTCTAGTGATGCCAAGAACATAACCAGCTCCCATTCAGAGCTAGATTTTCTCTGGTTGTGAAATATTTTCCTATGGCCAGTCTAACTCCTCAAGGTTCGTTTGTCTTCCATTTCAGCATGTCTTCCCATGGATCCCCTTATTTAAAGGCATTCCCATGCCATACTGTATTTGAAAGGGGTATTGTACAAGAGATATCCAAGAAAACCCTTGGCTTATCCTTGATCTTAACTGTGTGTTAGCGAACCTAACACTTGCTCCATTTGAACAAGCTTAACATTGAGAACAGTTTTACCGGTTGCTTTGGCCTCTGCAAGAATATCAGAGTTGCAAGCTCTTATTGTTTGTCAGCCTTATCTAATTTTCCATAAGAAGCGTTTCCTTGAGAACTTGTGCTTTTTTTATGACTAAAGTGGTATCCAAGTTTACTTTAAGCCAAACTGTCAATCTTCCTGTATTCTTCCATGGCTCACAGATTGAGGGAGAAAGAAGACTTCATACTTTGGATGTCCAAACACAAACACAACTCTGGTACTACCTTGACAGAACATAGTCTTTCAGAACTTCTGATCCCAGTGATGTCCTTCTATTCAATGTTGCAGTATTATTTACATATGGGTTGTATTCCACTCAATGACGCAATGAGCCGGCCTGTATACAAAAGCTTTAGAGACACTGCCTGTATGTGGGTCATTGCACGTAGGTACAGACAATGTCAGCCATAAAAGTGACATTTGCATGTACCATCCCTAGAACTTTTTCACCGCCATTTGGAAAGTTTGACTCGAATGTTTGGTCTGCCTTTGGATCCCATTAGTTCAGCTTACAGCTTCAGATAAGTACCCCATATTGGATTTCATATATTGCTACTGCCTTTTGTTTTATTAATGTCATCCAGGAAGGGCAAGTGTAGTTGTGGAAGGCAAATTCCACATAAAGAAAGCCACTAGCTGTGCTTGTTTTGTTTAGGGCCTACTCACAACCACCAGTCCTGTTCTGTTTGTCAGGCTTTCATTCCCAAAACTTTGCGCAGTCGTCTGTCAGCTTTGAATTATACTGAGCAAACCAACGACTCAAATGTCTGGCTAGGGATGCTACAGAGGGTTCTGCGAGTAATTCCAAGCCGTCTGGTAAGAGGAAGGTTAGCAAGATTAGACGCAAATCCTCTTTACCTGTGCCTACTCCCTCTGACATATCCTTAGAGGTTGATGAAAACCCAGCAGTATGATTGGAGGTAGGGTCCGCTCCCTTGGTGGATACCGAGATGGAATCCATCAGGAGTGCAGATACTAGCATGTCCGAGGCTATGCAGACATCCAGTTTGGACAACTTGGGGGAACCAAGGCTTGTAATCACAGAAGACTCTGGAACTGCTCCAGCTTCCCTGTGCAAGGAACAGCCAGAGGTTTGGTCTAAGTCTGCCATTTGTCCTCTACAGGATAGGCCTGTGAAAAAGAAACGGAAAACTAGGCATGTCCCAGCTCCTTCTACCACAACGTCAGATTGTAATGTTTTTTTTCCCAGGGCCTTAAGGCACTGACAGCCTTGAAGACTTCATCTTTGTCCATAGTGGTCTCAGCCTTTGCCTCTTCTTCAGTGCAGCTGTCCGGGTCCCAAGGCCTTATTCCAGGGCAGCCTGCCAATCTTCAAATTCAGGGCTTAGAATCAGAGGAGTCTTTATCTGATGAGGATTCTCTAGCATATTCCACTCAAATTCCTTCTCCTCTGGAATATGCTTTCCCAGAGGAGGAGTCTAATGGGGGGGGGGGCTGTTCTATGGAAGAGCTTTCCTTTGGGGAAACGATTAATAAAATGAGGGAATTTTTTTTTTTAAGTGGGATACCTCAGAAATCTCAAAAGAACAGAAGAGATATTATAGGTTCATAGGTAGGTACTAGGCTATCTGCTCGAGGGCATTTATAAGCCTAGGCAGAGTGTGTCCACTTTCACCGCCCTATTGATTAATTAACTGATCCTCTGTCAAGCAGAGCCAATGAAGTGATCCCAGGGGTGTATTTTCTGTTACCCATCCACTCGTCAAGGTTTCTCTTGAGTGTTAGTGAGGAGCTCTGCCTGATGTAATTTGGAATGTTGTTCCAAAGCATGGGGAGTCTCTGTGACTGGAATCTTTCCCTCCAGCATGTTCTATTTATTGTTGTGGCGAGGTTTAGCTCACTAGAGTGCATGGCTCGCAGTGACTTGGATTTCTTCAGGTGGAGCATGTCCATCAATTCTGAGTTGAACATGGCTTTGTAAGTCGGGCATAGATCACCTCTGGGTAAGCGATATGCCACTGAGTACAGCCGGAGTTTTTTCAGTCGGGCTGCATAGGACATGTGTTTCAGGCCAGTAATCCTCTTGGTGAGGTACTTTTGTGGTCTTTCCAGCTGTTGGAAGTGTCTTGTGAGGTACATCCCAAATGGGGCATTGTACTCTATGATGGGTCTAATGTGTGACGAGTAGAGGGGCACTATAACGTCTTTATTTCTAGATGTGAACCCTTTAGTTATTGGATGGGCCACATAGAAGGATTTCCTAACTACTTTGGTAATATGATTGTCAAAGGAGAGATTACAATCTACCTGGGTCCCCAGATCTCTTATTACCCCTTCTGTGTTAAGGGGGCTGCTACCTATGTGGTAATTCGTGGGTGTTTTGTTTTTCCCAAACGGGATGACTATGCATTTTTGGCATTTAGCTTGAGGGCCATGACTTTGACACCAGGTGTCCATCTCAGTAAGGCTCTTTTGGAGGATGTCCGTAGTCATCAACAAACTTGGTTCGCCATAGTCCTCCTGTGTTTGCCTGTACTTCTGAGAAGTATATGCTAAACAGTAGGGGTCCCAGGACCGAGCCTTGCGGGACACCACTTGACTGGTTTAGAGTATGTCCTGGAGCCCGCTATTCTTACTGTGTGAGTTCTGTCTGTAAGCCAGTTGCCAACCCATCTCGTGACGTAGGGGTTTATGTTCAGGCTGGTGAGTATTTCTGTAATACCCAAGTGGGGAATGGTATCGAAAGCCTTGGTGAGGTCAAGGTAGGCTGTGTGAACCATCTTTCCCTCGTCCATGGCCTTGGTGACTGTCTTGAAGTCAACCAGGTTTAGTAGGCATGATCTGCCCTTAAAGCCAAACTGGGTCGGGTCAAGGGTTTGGAGGTTTCCAATGTCTTTGTTAATGTGTTCCATGATGATGAGCTCCATAGCCTTGCAGACCAGGCTAGCCAGGCTTATGGGGGGATAGTTACCAGGGTCAATTGTGGCCCCTCCTTTGTGGAGAGGAATAACCGTTGCTGTGTGCTATTCTATGGGCACATAGCCTGTGGGAGAGGCTGAGGTTGAACAGCGTGTTAAGGTGGGGGGTTAGTTCGTTCTGTAGTTCATGCAAGACGCAGCCTGGGACACCATCTGGTCCCATTGACGCTGTGTTTCTGGCTTTTGAAAGGGCTGTTTTCACCTGTGTGTCTGTGATTTTTGGGACACTACGCTTTTCCAGTATTGTTGTGGGCCCTTTTGGAGGTGAGAGGGGGGTGAAGTTTGCTTGATGCTCCTCTTGACAGTTCATCATTGTTTGGAAAAGCAGCTGCAGAATTGTTTAAATCACTGCAGGAAAAAGGTAAGGAGGTTATGAGGTCTTTCAGGTTGAGGCTCCTACACCTTCAACAGTCTCTCCAGTGCTGCCAGCCTTTTTAGATGTGTTCAAGTCTGCTTCTAAGACCCTTGACTCCCAAGCCCCTGCCCCAAAGAAACCAGATCATTTCTATAGGGTCCCCTGGGGATTGCAAATTTCTTTTCAAGTGCCCCTGAGCTGACCCTGCTGTGGTTTCCATTTCCTCAAGTAAGTCCTCACGGTTATCTCCTTCTATCAAGTTGCTTCCTTCTGATAAGGAAAGTAAAATTTTGGAAAGGTTGGGTAAGAAGGTAAATGCCTCTTCCTTCTTCCATCTTGGTTATCAGGGCAATTAATTATCAGACACACACCTCCAGATATGCTCTGGCCTTACTAACTCAGGCAACCCAGGCTCTTTCTCCACTGCCAGATTCTGAGGTGAAATCTCTGATTCTTTCTCTCCTAACATCCCTCCTCTCAGGTAGCTAGACACTCTATCAAGTGTAGTTACGATGCAGTGGATGCCTGTGCCAGGGCAGCAGCAGCTGCTTCTCTTCTGAGAAGATATTCCTGGCTATGTCTCCAGGCACTTCCTGATGACATCAGTGCTAAATTGCTTGATGCTCCTCTTGACAATTCATCATTGTTTGGAAAAGCAGCTGCAGAATTGTTTAAATCACTGCAGGAAAAAGGTAAGGAACTTCAGGATTTAAAACACCTTCTGATTTCACTAGTTCCAAAATTTCATAGAATTTCCCTGCCAAGACATCATTTGTAAAGAAACCTGCTCATTCCTCCATGTCTATTCCTTCTGGAAATAGACCCTGCAAGCCTTCTAGGAAGCACCCTCAGGCCAAGGCCGTTACTCCTATGGCTGGTTTTCATCCCAGACAAAGTCCTGTGTGATGCCTTGCACCTTCTTCCAAGTCATACCTCTCTATCCCTTTGCCTCTGCGTTTCACTCACAACTTGCATGGATTCTTGAGTGATTCCTGTTATCCAAAACAGGTACTTTATGACATGGAAGACTCTCCTTCCATTTCGGGGAATAGATAAACCCCCCAAACCCCAGTCAACTGCATCTTTTTCCCTCAAGTCTAGATCAACTTTCCAACCAAGGCACAATTCAGTCCATTCCTTCAGACCAGCAGAGAAGGAGTTTTTACTCCAGAATGTTTAATTCCAAGGAATGATGGCCCTTGAAGGCATACCTTGGATCTCTCCGTATTAAACTCCTTCCTGGTGGTGTCTTCTTTCAGAATACTATCCCTACCTACTCTTCTGCTCCTGGTACCCCTTCAAGCCTTCTTAGCTTCTCTGGCTCTCAAGGATGCATATCTACATATCTCTTATACACCCCCTCTTCTGAAATTTTCTGCATTTCTCGGTGGCTTCTTTACACTTTCAATTTCCCGCCTTGTCCTTTGGTCTTTCTACTGCTCCAAGGGTATTCACAAAGTGCCTAGCCCCACCTATTTCATACTTAAGACTGAAAGGACTTCAAGTCTACCCATACTTAATGACCTGCTGTTTCTGGCCTGCAGCCCCGAACCTAGCCGTATCTTTTCTGCAGACACTAGGCTTCACAATAAATCTCAAAACATCTTGTTTCACACCAAGTCAGGATCTTGTATTCCTGGTATGCAGGTTTCACACAGATTTAATGAGGGTTTCTCCCTCTGTAGAAGGCATCCTGTCTCATGGCTTTCATGGAAGCTCTTATGCTTTTATCACAGCCAGAGAGATATTCTTTGTGTTTCACTGTTGCAGTCATTACATTTGGGTTATCTGCTTGCAGGTAGCCCTCAGTCGTCCTGATTCTCAGTCTTGGGTCCTGCATCAGTTGCTGTCTCATCTTCCGTGACCTCAGGTAGTCAGAGGTATAAAGCATGCAGCCGACGCCATTTTATCTGTATTTCTTGCTGTGCGGTGCTCTAAGCAGAAGCAGTTTGCAAGTGCCGGTCGGCCGACTCCTGAAATTTTCGTTTGCGAGTTTCAGGTCCGAAGTCTTCAACTAAGCTAAGTACCCCATTGGGGATCCTTTTTCTTGCTCTTAACCGATGTTAGTAAAAGTTAGCAATTGTATTTCTTGTGGAAAGCAAATACCTCATAAAGATTTTCATTCTTACTGTATTCCTTGCTTAGGCCCAGACCATGGCATACCTCACTGTCAGTTTTGTGCCTTATTCAAACCTCAAACTGTTAGTCTCAGTTAAATTATCCAGAAATGGCTTCGGTAAGCCACCCGACTACCGACATTCCGAAAAAACACAAAGATAGACAGACCGCATAGGTCCAAAGCTGCTGACGACGGTTCTCCTAAGCTAGTCGCCAGTTCGCCGGTACTCAGTGAGGTGCTTTTGCAGCCCCTGATACCCGCTACTTCAGATTCGCAGGCCTCTACTGAGACCCATTCGGAGTCTGGTATGCCGTGAGATGCTTCCTCGACTGTGGAACCTGCGGATGTCTCTACCTTGGTTGGGTCCGGAGTC
Source organism: Protopterus annectens (assembly GCF_019279795.1). NCBI lineage: Eukaryota > Metazoa > Chordata > Ceratodontiformes > Protopteridae > Protopterus > Protopterus annectens. Next base: position 354,485,817 of record NC_056729.1, on the reverse strand, counting down.
ACTGTGCAGGCACCAGCTTCTGAGGGTGTATTCAGGCCTACTGACTTGCATATTAAACTGACGCCATCAACAAAAACAACTTCTATGTCTAAAAAACTGACACACGAGCCATATGCTCAGGCCCCTATGCTTAAAAAAACAAATGATCAAAATGGCTGAGAGTTTACCTTGATCAGGGGTTCCCAACCCCCCTGCTAAGAGGCCTAGGCAAGGCACTGATTATGAATCTTCAGATCAGGTTTCCATTTCTTCTGATTCCTCTTCTGATCAGGAATTTTCTATCTCACCTTATGAGGATTCTGATGCAGAAGAATCCATCCCATCTGCATCTCCTCCTCCTCCTGAGGATTACTCTCTTGAAGAGGTTTTGCATACTTTAAGGGAACATTTTCAGTGGGAGAGTCAGGACTTCTCTGAATCAAAAAAGAGGCTTAGGGATTTCCTCCTTCTTCCTCAGCATAGGCCTTTGGCAATTCCTCCTGTATTAGACATTGTGGATGATGTGTTCTCGGAGTCGAGCATGTCTCCTGATTCTTTGCCTCCGGCTCCTAGTAAGCCAGATAGATATTACAGGGTTCCTGACTCCCACAAATATCTTTTCAAAAATCCTGCTGCTGATCATGAGACTATTTCTCAGGGTCCCAAGGGTGTTAAGGCTTCTACAGCCAAAAATTCTACCCCTTCTGATAGAGATTCCAGGGCGCTGGATAGATGGGGTAAGAAGGTTTATATGTCTGAAACCTTGGCAATCATGGCTTTAAACTGCCAGTTTCATGTGCTTAAATATCAACAGCATGTTATGGGCTTACTGAAACAGAAAATGATGCTGATTTCTGATTGTGTGGAAAATAGAGTTACAGGATTTATTGCATGCAGCAGAACAGGTTGGAAAGCATACTTTGCAATGTGGTTTTGATTCCTTGGTGGCCTCTTGTAGGGCCGCCGTTACTGGATATGTGATAAGAAGGCATGCCTGGCTCAAGGAGCAAAATCTGCCTGATCATGTTAAAGCGAAATTGTTGGATGCCCCTTTGCAGCATGATACTCTGGTAATAAGGCAGAAGAGGTTTTAAAGAAAATGGAAGACAAAGCTAAATCTATGCAAACAGTAAAAGATTTTTTGCAAGTGCAGCCACCCAGGTTCAGTAGGCACTGGCGTACTAAAAATTGGTCCTTTCCTGTGTCCAACAAAGCCACTCAGGGCAAACCCAGGTGATCAAAAGGCTCCAGATATCAATCACAGAGATCTTACAGGTCAAAGCAATGGGGTGCCTCCACCTCCAAATCTGGAGGTAACAAAGCACAACCCTACAGTAAGCAGTCTCAATGACTTTCCTCTACCATCTCCAAGCACTTATCTTTTGGCAGCCCCCTTGGGGGGGAAATTAGCACTTTGTGCTCAAAATTGGTAGTTAATTACCCAGGACAAGTGGGTATTAAACATAGTATCCCAGGGGTACAGATTTAATTTTCATACTTTGCGAATTCCAAATGGATGGCTGGATCTGCCACAAAAACAATTGGCAGTGGCCCAGTAACAAATCCTGTCCCTCATGGATATAGGAGCTAATCCGGTGGTACCAGTAAAGGAAAAAGGACAAGAATTCTATTCAAGACTTTTCCTGGTACCCAGAAAAGAGAACTCATAGCATCCAATACTGGACTTATCGATTCTGAACATGTTCCTGGACATTCCAAAATTCAAAATGCTGACCTTACAAAAGCTACTGCCTATGCTAGGCAAGAATGCTTGGTTAGTAACTCGAGACTTAAGAGGCAAACCTGCATATCCCAATAAGGGAGTCTTGCAGAAGATACCTCCGCTTCAAAGCAGGCTTTTTGCATTACCAATTCTCTGCACTGCCCTTTAGCTTGTCTACTGCGCCCAGGGTCTTTACAAAGTGCCTGGCACCAGTAATTGCATTCTGCAAACAAAGAAACATTCAAATTTATCCTTATCTGGACGATTCTCATTCAGGCAGAGGACAGGGACACTCTTCAACATCTGGAGTTTGTAAAAAGGCATCTAGCATGCCTAGGGTACACCATAAATGAAAAGAAATAACAACTGCTACCCTCTCAAATAATTACATTCCTGGGTGCAAGCTTGAATACAACTGCCCGGATGGCTTACCTCACGCTAGTCAAACAACTGCAATTAACAACATATTTCAAACAAATTGCAACAAAAACAGTTATCTGCAAGACAAATTCTGCCTGCTTTGGGGTTCATGGTATCCTGCATTCTACTAATTCCATATGTGAGACTGCATATGAAGAAACTTCAATGGTACCTAAAAAGTTTATGGAGTCAACATTGTCACAGCCTGGAAACAATGATCCCTCTCATTCCCTTTTCTATAACAGGAGATCTGATATTGTTAATCCTCGTTCATTCCTTACGCATGTGGTATTGGTTCCGAGCTCGGAACCGAGCGGGCCATTTTTCAAGCTCGCGTCAGCTTCAAACTCTCGAGCTAAACTCTTACCCACAATCCCCCTCTCCCTGTTACCTCAGATTTCGTTTGCCACGTTGCCATCCGGTCGTGTTAAGCTGCTACTTTGAGCTAAGTACAGGCAATTGTTTAATTGCTTTACAAATTACTTTTCTGTTAGAAAAGTTGATATTTTATTGTCTCTTACCCTATCGCATCTAGCATTCATAATTTCCTCAGGTTTTTCTGTCTTTTAAACACAAAAAGCAGGGTGAAACAAACCAATAATCCAAATGTAATGGAATGGATGAAAACCAGGAAGCTTGAATATTCAATATTTTATTCCACAACAGTCACGATCAGAAGTTAAACCACATAACAGCAAAGGAAAAGCCACAGCATAAACGCTATTATTCCAACTGCGTTTTCGTTTATATCCCAACACTTCATCAGATGTACTTTGTTAGACTAATTCATCTGCTATTTATACCCCATTTAATGAATCAATTAAAAAATTCCCTCCAAATTCTTAATAGGTTAAAACTTTTAAAAAAACATCTTACAAATTAACTGACTGTCTTTATTATTATGAAATCATTTTAATATGTATAAAACATTCCTGGAAATTCTAGACTCAAATTCAGCAATAATGTGGCATTATTTAAATACAATGCATTTATAGTATATATTCAAAATAAAAAAACTGTATGAAATTTCATTTGCTTAAATCATGAACAGACGAAAGTAGCCTATACTTGTCTGCCATCTAGTGGCTTTGTCAATATTGCTACTGAGTGTTAGTTTTACTAAAAAATGTAAAAATAGTAATACAAAACTTTAATAAATTAATTCCTGCTATTTCATAATTATTATATAGCTAAAACACACAGGAGTTAAAATTTATTTATGAATAAATATTATTTAAAATCTTTAAATATAATTTTTATCCCTTTAAAGATTTTAAATAATATTTCTTTCGTCTGTTAATGATTTAAGCAACTGAAATTTCATACAGTTTTTTTTATTTTGAATATATACTATAAATGCATTCTATTTAAATAATGCCACATATTATTGCTGAATTTATTTGAGTCTAGAATTTCCAGGAATGTTTTATACATATTAAAATGATTTCATAATAATAAAGACAGTCAGTTAATTTGTAAGATGTTTTTTTAAAAGTTTTAACCTATTAAGAATTTGGAGGGAATTTTTTAATTTTTTAATTGATTCATTAAATGGGGTATAAATAGCAGATGAATTAGTCTAACAAAGTACATCTGATGAAGTGTTGGGATATAAACGAAAAAGCAGTTGGAATAATAGCGTTTATGCTGTGGCTTTTCCTTTGCTGTTATGTGGTTTAACTTCTGATCGTGACTGTTGTGGAATAAAATATTGAATATTCAAGCTTCCTGGTTTTCATCCATTCCATTACATTTGGATTTTCTGTCTTTTACTTACTATTACCGCGAGGTATTTTCTCTTTACCATCGTTGCTAATCTTTTCCCTTTTCTCTCTCATACCTTCGGGTACTCTCTTGTATCATTGTTGGTACTTTTCTATTAATTAATATGGCAGATAAAGGTAGTCCGGGGTTTAAGCGCAAACTGCCTACTTCTGACGCACGCTGTTTGTGTGTGTATTGTTTGGGAGCTTCCCATTTGTTTGTTGAACCACCCTGTACTATTTGTGAGAACTTTTCTAATAGAACTTTGTTAGAAAGGAAAAACAAGCTGATACTGAAGGGACTTCTAAAATCTCCCTTCTCAGAGGCTATTTCTGGGTCGGAGGTCTCAACCCCGAAAATGGATGTTTCTACTAAGGCTAAATCCTTGCCTTCGTCCCTGGCTGGGGACTCTCACCAACCAAAACCTAAAAAGGCAAAATTTATAGCTCTGGAGTTCTCTGTCAGCACCAGTGCTTTCGGTGCCTAGACCTTCGGCACCAAGACCTTTGGCTCCATTAGTGATTTTGGCTCCATCCTCTCCTGCAGCCTTCTATATATCAGCACTGAGGGGCTTCTCGGTTCAGACCATTACCACTGTCTCGGCACTGACCATTCAGATGGCGCAGACCTTGACCGCGTCTGCTCTGAGATCTTCCTCGGAACCAAGGCCTTTATTGTTGACTCCAGTTTTGTCGGTTCCAGCTTCGGCACAGACTCCCACCACTTCGGCATCGACAACCACTTCGGCACCCATCCCTGTGTTTGTGCAGACAATGACCTTGGCACAGATGACTTCTTCGGTGCAGACAACAGTAGTCCAGTCTTTCTCTGCACCGTTGTCCTCGGTGCGGTCAGATGAGATGGGCACCGAGTCTGCCTCTTCTGTGGACAGGCCTGTTTCTCCCTCAGTCTCCTTGAGGTCCACTAGAAGCCTTTCCGAACATGGTGTTGCGTCTTGTGGACCAGGCACTCTTGGCCAGAGGTATTTCACCCCTCAGGAACTATCCTTCCTTGGGAGGTGATCACCCATCTCCAAAGACCCCTTTTTATTCTCCTCCTTCATTGCCTTTGAAGTCCATGGGTGTAGCACAGTCTTCCCATTTTGCGGTTCCCTTTATGGATCTCACTAAGGAACCGCAGTTGCCTTCATGGCAGGAAAGTTTTGCTACGACCCAGGATGTCAGCTGTGACATGTATAGCTTGCTGCTCCACAGCTATCCAGGAACTCCGGGTCAGCAGGCTGAGCCACTTGGGGGAGGTGTGCCTCCTACCCTAGACATACACACCTCTTCGGGTGGACCAGCCTTCCAACTGATGGAGAAGGCTTTCGCTGCTGCTGGCGATAATGGACTGTGTCTATACCTCCGCCCTCCTCTGGTACACTGGTTCCACAAGTCACATCTAGTGGACTCCGGGTGCAAGGTCCACAGGACCTATTCCCTCATGAATCCCCTTTTCCGCTGTCTTCTCCAGCTTCTGCTGAGGAGGTCCACCGGAAATGTTTGTGTAAGAGGAAGCACATGGACTCCATAGAGGAGTCCCTCACTGAAGATGCAGATTTCGATGAGGGGGAAGGATCCCCTCGGTCACCCTCTGAGGTATATGGCGATATCCTCGAAATCCTAAAACAGAGAGGTGACGGACAGTCCTCTAATCCGACCTCTGAAGAATCTGTGTTCCTGCAGACCTTTCGCCCCCCGGCCCCCTACCTCCTGGGTTACTCCACCTGCCGATGAACTTGTCCGGCTCATCGTGCAGTGTGCTTGGAAAGGCTCTTGATACCATCTAAGCTATTCCCCGGAGGCCAGATAAGATCTTGTCCCCTCCTGCTTCGGATCCCCCATTGGTCCAAAGGTCTTCCTGTGGATGCTTTGTTGGAGGCGGCAGCAATAAAAAAGGATCTGGCAGAAGAAGAAAGCCAGACTGTCCATCCGCCTAACAAAGAGCCCCAGGCCCTGGACAGGAAAGGGAAGCGCACCTTTGCTTCAGCGACCTTTGCTATCAGGTCCATGAATTATATGGCACATTTCACAGGCTTCAAAAGGGATCTAGTTTCTGAGATCTCTGAAACCTTGGCTGGTGCCGTGTCTGATGAGATCCATGACAAAGCGGCCTCTCAGCTGGCCACCATTGAATCTATATCTAACTCCTCTGTGCGACTGATATCTCACGGATCAGAAGGAGCAGCTAGAGCAGCAGGTTCAGCTGTGGTCTTGAGACTACACGTTTGGATGCGCTTGTGCAACTTCGCAGAACCCTTTAAGTCTTCTTTTCTTAATGCCTCCATTGAGCCCTCCTCGTTGTTTGGCCCCAAAGTTAAAAGCACACTGGCCAGATGTGAACAGGACGGTAAGACCCTTTCTGCTGTAGGTGTCTGTTATTCTTCCCCTCAACATGCCTTCTCCCGAAACCAAAAGAGTGGGAAGATATGGTTCAAAAAATCTCAGGGTCCTTTCCATGACACACAGGCAGAGTTCTCCCCAGAGGCAGAGGGGGAAACTCACAGGGAAGATGCTCCTTTCGGGGCAGAGGGGGACCGCGTAACCAAGGTTCCAGGGATTCTTTCCCTGGTCAATCCTATCAGCACTCCTTAAGAGCGGTCCAACTCCTTTCCTCTGGAGGTGGTTGGGGGACGTTTCTCCTTGTACCCTTGCTTGGCTAACCATCACCACAGATTCTTGGGTACAAAGGATCATAACCAGAGGTTATCATATCCCCTTCGATCTTTGTCCCGTCTCTTAAAAAAATCTTCCTGACGTTCCACCCAGTCAAAGGGAAGAAGCAGCACTAGAGATAGAAAAGCTGCTAAGAAAAAGAGTCATCCAAATAGTCCCTCCAGACCAGATAGGATCCGGATTCTACTCAAGACTATTTTTGGTGCCAAAGAAAACCGGGGACTGGAGACCAATTTTGGATCTCAGTGTATTGAGCGAGTTTGTGAGAGTACAAAAATTCCGCATGGTCACAATACAGTCTATTCTCCCGCTTTTGGAAAAAACGATTGGATGTGCTCTATAGATCTTCAAGATGCGTACTACCACATAAAGGTGGACAGGCCATCAAGAAGATTTCTGCGCTTCTGTGTGGGAGCCAGTCACTACCAGTTCAGAGTACAGCCCTTCGGACTCTCTACAGCCTCCAAAGTGTTCACAAAGTGCATGGCAGTTGTCACAGCGCACTTGCAACTTCAAGGATTCCAGGTGTTTCCATACCTAGATGACTGGCTCATTTCCTCCCCCACCAGACATCTACTGAAAAAAGCCCTGGCATACTCTCTCCTCGCTGCTCAAAGGCTAGGCATAACCATAAACTGGCAGAAATCCAATCTCACCCCATCTCAGACGACAGAATTCATAGGGGTTATCTTGGACACAAAAAAACTGCCGAGCTGCTATTCCAGAGCACAGAATTCTAAGGATAAAGCAGCAACTAATTCCAATCCTTTCAAAGGAAAACTCCACGGCTCACTCGGTTCTACAGCTGTTGGGTTCCATGGCAGCCTCCATCACCATTGCTCCCCTGGCCAGGTTTCACATGAGGCTTCTACAATGGTTACTGCTCACCCAATGGTATCCTTTTCAGCCATGATTTGAGTAACCCACAGGTGCAAACAGGATTTAAATTGTTGGATGACACACAATCTCTCAAAATATTCTCGCCCCTTCTCCTTCCAGCAACCCAAGGCCACAGTGACCACAGACGCCTCCCTGAATGGTTGGGGGGTGCTATGCCAGGGACAGACAGTTCAAGGTACTTGGTCCCAACTGGAGGCCCATCTGCATATAAATATTCTAGAGCTGAGGGCAGTGCTTCTGGCATTGCAAGCATTCCATCCCCTGCTGCCGTCTGGGACAGTTGCGATTCAATCGGACAACATGGCAGTGATCTGGTACATCAACAAGCAAGTTGGAGCCAAATCTTACCCCGTTTGTCGAGAGGCCATGAGGATATGGCGATTGGCGATGGATACAAACAGTTTTCTTCTAGCAACGTACATTCCTGGGAGTTACAACGTGATAGCAGACAGACTCAGCAGGTGCATTCTTCAACCTCATGAGTGGTCCCTGAATCCTTTGATAGCGGCAGAGATCTTCCACTGCTGGGGCCTTCCTTGCTGCGACCTTGCATCCCCGACCAACTACAACTGCAGCAACTACTTCGCCCTGATTCCCCCTCCGGGACAGTCACCCAGGGACGCTCTAGTCCACGATTGGCCCTTGGGTCTTCTTTACGCATTTCCACCCTTTCCCCTCATTCCCCAGTTTCTGAAGAAAGCCCGGTGGTTGAAGAGCAAGGTGATTCTCATAGCACCATATTGGCCTCAACAGATTTGGTTCCCCTTCCTTTGGCCTCGCCTACTAGATCGACCATGGATTCTCCATCCAACCCCGGAGTTGATCTCACACGCACAGAACATGATTCATCCCAACCTGAACAGCCTGAAGCTAACGGCTTGGCTACTCCAATTCCCTTGATTGCCAGACAGAATGATCTTTCTTTACCAGTACGTGATATTCTCATTGCTTCTCATAAGTCTTCCATTAGAATTACTTTGAGCAAGTGGAAAATATTTACCTTTTGGCTGAAAGATAAACAAGTAGACCCCTTTTCAGCACCAGTGTCGGTAATACTAGACTATCTGGCCGACCTGTTTCAGTCGGGTCTATCGGTCTCTACCATTGGAGTTAATTTGGTTGCAATTTCTAATTTTCATGAGGGTGTCCAAGATTCCTCTCATGTCCCATAAATTGTGCAAGACCTTCATAAAAGGTGTGAATCATCTGAAGCCACCTTTTAGAGAACCTATTCAACCATGGGATTTATCATTAGTTTTACAAGCTCTGACAATGGCACCTTTCGAACCAGCCTCTTCTTGCAACCGCAAGTATTTGTCATGGAAAACCTTGTTTTTGGTCGCTATTACTTCTGCCAGATGTATTTCTGAACTTCAGGCTTTATGTATCAAGAGTCCATACTTGATTTTTCATAGAGATAGTGTCTCTGAGAACTAATCCGTCATTTCTGCCTAAAGTGATTTCTGAAATGTCCATTAATCAAGCCATTGAATTGCCAGTTTTCTTTCCCAATCATTCAAACAGAGGAGAGCATTGCCTACATACCCTAGATATACACAGGCAAATCCGTTTTTACTTAAACAGGACTAAACCCTTTCGTAAATCTGACAGTTATTTTTGGCCTTTTCTGGACCTAGATTAGGATCTGCTTTTGCCAAGGTCACATTAGCTAGATGAGTAATATCTCGTTGCCTACTACCATGAAAGCTCATTCAACAAGGTCAACTTCTGCTGCCTTCCATGCCAGAGCTTCTTTACATGACATCTGTGCAGCTGCAACTTGGGCTACGCCTTATACCTTCATCAATCATTACAAATTGGATTTGGCCTCCAGGGGAAGAGCATCTTTCGGTTCTGTGGTGCTCAGGAATGTCCTTCCATGAGAGCCTCCCAGGAATAGAGGTAGCTGGGGATCTGTTCCATGCATAAGGAATAAACGAGGATTAACTATATCAGATAAAAAAGTTATGTCTTACCATAACGTTCCATCTGTATTGTTGATCCTCATTCAGTCATTACGACCCTCCTGTGGTTTCTAGTGGATCTCACCATCCAGTTCACAGGTTATTTGACCAGAGGTGGCCTCTACCTTCTTTAACTTGCAAACTCAATCAGGGAGAGGGGGATTGTTGGTAAGGGTTTAGCTCAAGCGTTTGAAGCTGACGTGAGCTTGGAAAATGGCTGGCTCGGTTCCTCAGCTCGGAACAGATACCCCATGCAATAATGACTGAACGAGGATCAACAATACAGATGGAACGTTATGGTAAGACATAACTTCTTTTTTCTTTGGTGGGCACAGACATGTCACCAAAACAAGGGACTGTCATTCACTCTACCCCCTGCCACCCAAACCCTAACCACAGATGCATCAGACTATGCTTGGGGGGCCCACCTGGCAGGGAGATGCATTCAGGGCAAATGGAGCCCAAACCAAATGCATCTGCATGTCAACCAGAAAGAAAAGCTAGCTGTTCAGAATGCTCTGGCAGCCTTCAAGGACTTAGTTCATCCAGGACAACTACTGATAAAGACGGACAACACCACAGTTATGTGGTACATAAGCAGGGGGGTACCCATTCCTACCCCCTTTGCAGACTAGCCATGGCCTTGTGGAACACAGCCTTGACTTGCCAATTAGATCTTCAAGCTCAAGTCTTGCCAGGAAAGCAAAATACTCTGGCAGACGACCTAAGCAGAAATCTTATGGACCCGCACGAATGGAAACTGGATCCACAAATCTTCAACATGTTAACACAGAAATGGGGAAGCCCAGACATAGATCTATTTGCCTCTCCCCAAAACTATTAGTTGGACAAATTCTGCACGAGAACTCATCACAAAAAAGCATGGAAAGTGGATGCTCTAGCCTTCAGCTGGAAAAACCTATCAGTCTATGCCTTTCCCCGTCTGCCTCTACTCTCCAAAGTCTTACTAAAAGTCAGACAGAAAAAAACAAAAATTATTTTAATTGCTCCGGACTGGCCTCGCCAACACTGGTATCCGCTTCTAAGGGAATATGTCACACCTTCCTCTGTTGTTCTTGCCTCAGACACCTCACCTACCGTCTCAGCATAACTATCAAATTCTGCACACTCTGCTCCAAACCCTGAATCTTGCAGCATGGCTAATCAACTAATTATTCAGACCACATCTCTCAGAAAACCTGTGATGGATGTCATTTTGGAAGCCAGAAGGCCTAATACCATAAAATCTTATGCTGATAAATGGAAGAGATTCTGTGCTTGGAACCAAACACAGGGAATAGACACAGCAAAGCCCAATATTCCTCAAATTTTGCTATACTTAACTGAGATGCTTGACAAGGGCCTATCTTTTTCTTCAATAAAAATCCATGCCTCTGCCATCTTGGCTCATTACAACACAGAGCCTCCTCTCTTTTCTCATCCACTGTTAAAACTGTATCTCAGAGGGGTCAAAAATTTAAGGCCTCCCAGGAGAGCGCCAGCTCCCGCATGGGACCTCAATTTTGTGCTGGAAAAACTCACCCTACCTCATTTTGAACCAGCAGCTACTGCGGATATAAAATTTCTTTCTTGGAAGACCGCTTTTCCTTTGGCAGTCACTTCAGCTAGAAGAGTTTCAGAACTACAGGCTCTCATGGCAGTGGAGCCTTTCATTATATTTTACCCGGACAGGGTGGCCCTCAGGACCAATCCTTCCTTTATGCCTAAGGTGGTATCCAGTGAGGCTCTTAACCAGACCATTCACCTGCCAACTTTTTTCCCAAATCTGCAGAACAAGGGGGAGCAGATTCTGCATTCATTGGATGTACACAGACAAATAAGATTCTACTTAAACAGGACAAAATATCTAAGAAAGTCTGAGCAACTACTGGTAGCATTTGCTGCAGGATCAGAGGGGAAGGCTATATCAAAGCAGACTATTGCTAAATGGATAAGCCACTGCATTTGTTTCTGCTATTTGCACCATGGTAAACCTGTGCCCAAGTGGATCAGGTCTCATTCCACCAGGGCTGCCTCTACTTCAGCAGCTTTTCTGAGAGGGGTCCCAACCAAAGACATTCTAGAAGCTGCTACTTGGAGCTCTGTTCATACATTCACAAAGTATTACCATTTACCTCTCTTCTCTAAATCCAGGTTAGGCTTTGCCACTGCAGTCTTGCAGGGCCTTATAGCTGACCCTAATGCTGTTTAGTTCCATTCTCCCATCCATAGCTTTGGGCTTAAACCCAAATGTAATGATTGCAACAGTGAAACATGAAGAACATAGTACAGTTGTGTACACTTACCATAAATGTAGATGTTAGTGTATTCACTGTTGCAGTCCAGGTTACCCACCCGCCATCCCCCATTCTATACCTTTTCTTTCCTTCACTATACTCAAAAGCCTTTGTGGTGTATTTGCTTTTAGTTGAAGGTAAATTCTATGTTTCTAAGGTGCATTTATATATTTACTGTTTGTTTATATATTTTTGCTCCCCATTTGGGGGGCACCTGACATCTGGGGCAAGAAAAACTGATTAAAATGGCATCAGCTGTATATTTTATATCCCTGACGACCTGACATCATGGAAGAGGAGACCGCAACCGATGCAGGACCCAAGACTTTGTTATTCGGGCCGACTGAGGGCAACCTGCCAGCAGATTACCCAAATGTAATGACTGCAACAAGGAATACACTCTAACATCTACATTTATGGTAAGTGTACACAACTGTACTTTCTTTGTGTTTCACTGTTGCAGTCATCACACTTGGTTATCCTACCCTCAGTCGGCCCGAATACCAGAGGCTTAGTATTTCTGCATCGGTTGCTGTCGCTTCAGGACTGACGTCAGGTCGTCAGAGGTATAAAAACAGGCAGCTGATGCCATTATATCAGTCTTTCTTGCGGAGGAGCCAGAAGCAGAAACCGTTCGCCCGAGTGCCGGTTGGCCGCTGAGTTTTTGTTTATGAAATTTAGTCATCTTGAAGTCTTCTAAAGCTAAGTACCCCGTTGGGGATCCTTTTTTCTTGCTCTAACTGATTTCAGAAAAAGTTAATAATTCTCACCTGTGGAAAGCAGATACCACACCGCGATTTCCATTCTTACTGCATCACTTGTTTAGGCCCATACCACAACGTACCTCGCAGTCGGTTTTGTGATTTGTTCAATGCCCGAACTATTCGTCGCCGGGCCGTTATTGTAGCTAAATACTTTCATTCTCTATCTCTGAATTTCGAAATGGCTTCAGTAAGCCATCCGACTACAGATCTTCCAAAAAAAATAAGGATAAAGACAGAGACAGACCGCCCAGGTCCAAAACTGCCGACCATGCTTCCATTAGGCTAGTCAGTTTGCCAGTACTCAGTGAGGCGCTTTCGCAGCCCCTGATGCCCGCTTCAATGGATTCGCAGGCTGCTACTGAGACCCGTTCGGAGTCCGGTATGCCTTGAGACTCTTCTTTGACTACGGAACCTGCGGATGTCTCTACCTTAGTTTGGTCCGGAGCTGCTGTGCAGGCACCGGCTTCTGAGGAAGTTCTTTGCACTACCGATATTCGACACAAACCGACTTCTTTCGCGTCTTCAGTTCTTTCTAAAACTACCAAGTTTCTAATGCCAAGAGTACGAGCTATGCCTAAAAAAAGATGACCCAAACTCAAGCACCTGCTTAATTGCCACAATCTTAGATGCTTAAAATGCTAGAAGACCTGATCATGCTGATTAGGGGAAGCCAGCCTTCCCCTGCTAAAAGAAAGAGACTTGTCCCCAGCAGCTTTATCTGACAGAGTCCGACAACTCTGTGGTTTCTGAATATGAAGAATATGCCCTTATCTGCCTATGAGGATTCAGATGCAGAGAAATCCATTCCTTCTGCCTCCCCTCCAGATGATTTTTCTTTTGGTGAAACCCTACATACTTTGAGAGAACATTTCCATTGGGAATGCCAGGATTATCCTCAGTCCAAAAAGAGACTCAAGGAATTTTTAAATTTGCCACAGCACATACCCTTGGCTGTCCTTCCTGTTCTGGATGTTGTGGAGGATGTCTTTATGGAATCCAGTCTTCTAACTCTTGATACTTTACCCCCTGTTCCAAGGAAACCTGACTGGTATTACAGAGTCCTTGACTCTCACAAATTTCTCTTTAAAAATCCTACTGCTGACCCAGAGGTCATCTCCCAAGGACCTAAAGGAATAAAAGCAACTACAGCAGATAGGGAATTCCCAAGCTTTAGACAGATGAGGTAAAAAAAAGTATACACCTCTACAACTCACCATTAGAGCATTGAATTGTCAGTTCCACATGCTGAAATGCCAGCAACATACTATGGAACTTAAGGAAAAATTATCTACCTTTCCTGATTGTGAACAAAATAAAGAATTACAGGACCTTATGCATTCTGCAAGCCAAGTCAGCAAGCATACCCTGCAATGTGGGTTTGATGCCCTAGAAGCATCTTGCAGGGCAGCAGTCACAGGTTCTGTACTTAGAAGGCATGCCTGGTTTAAGGAGCAGACCTTTTCCAGGCCATGTCAAATCAAAATGATTGGACGCTCCTCTGAACAAGGGCAATCTATTTGGCACCAAAGTAGAAGAGGTTTTAAAAAAGATGGAAGAAAAGGCTAAGTCTTTGCAGACCGTCAAAGATTTTTTGCCAGTGCAGCCTCCAATATTCAGTAGGCATTGCACCTCAAAACATTGGTCCTTTCCAGCCCCCTCAAGGCCATCTCATACTAGACCCAGGGGAAACAGAACCCCAGATTACAGTCTGAGTATGCAGAGATCTAAGCAATGGAGTACCTCCACTTCTAAAGCAGGGAGTGCTAAGCCACCCCCTTACATAAAGATTTCACTATGACTTCTCAACTCCACTCCTCACCTCTGCCCAATTGCTTGTACCCCTAGGAGGAAAACTTGCCCACCATGCAAAAAAACTGGACCTCCATCACCAATGATCGATGGGTTCTCAACATAGTATCCCAGGGGTACAAATTTTATTTCCACACGCTGCCAACCCCAAAATGGTTCCCAGACCCTCCTCCAAACCATTGGGAGAGGCACAAAAAGTCCCTGCTCTCCATAAGGGCAGTTCAGCCTGTTCCTGCAGAACAGATATGCCAAGGTTTTTATTCCAGACTTTTCCTGGTACCCAGAAAATAGGGCACCTGGTGACCAATCTTAGATCTATCCATTCTAAACACCTTCCTGGTGGTACCAAAATTCAAAATGCTCACCCTACAGCAGTTTCTCCCTATGCTGTCCAACGATGCCTGGTTAGCCACCCTAGACCTAAAGGAGACCTATCTGCACATTCCAATCTGGGACTCCTGCAGGAAATACCTATGTTTCAGGGCAGGATCTATGCATCATTAGTTATCTGCACTTCACTTTGTCTTATCCACTCTTCCCAAAGTTTTCACAAAATGCCTGGGTCCAGCCATTGCTTATTGCAGACAGAGAAATATTCACATTTACCCCTATTTGGACGATTGCCTGATTCAGGCAGACAATCAGGAAAAGCTGTTTCAGCACCTGACATTTGTAAAGGACCTTCTAACCTCCCTGGGGTACCATGTCAACGAAACGAAATCCAAACTAGTCCCCCAGTCAAAAAATTGTATTCCTGGGAGCAAGCTTGGACACAGCATCCCAGATGGGCATTCCGTACTCCAAAAAAACAAGCCTATCTGACAGGCTATTTCGCTGAAATGGCCACCAGAACCTACCTATCCGCAAAGAAAATCCTGTAGGATCTAGGGTTCATGGCCTCCTGCATTCTACTAATTCCGTATCCCAGACTGCATATGAGGAAACTTCAGTAGTACTTAAAAAGTTTTTGGTGCCAACATTCTCAGGACCTGGAAACTGTCATACCTATAATACCTTGTCAAAGGAAAGAGTTCCTTTGGTGGGCAGTAGCATGCAACCACAACAAGGGGCTTCCCTTTACACAACCCCACGCTGCCCAGACCCTAACCACAGACCCATCAAACTATCCCTGCAGTACACATCTGAACAGCAGGTGCATTCAGGGCCACTGGAGCCCAAATCAAATTCATCTGCACATCAACCAAAAAGAGATGCTAGCTGTTCAGCATGCTCTGACAGCTTTCAGATTCCTACTCTCTCTGGGGCCCCTACTAATCAAAACAGACAACACCACAGTGGTGTGGTATATCAACAAGCACGGGGGAACCCACTCTTACCCACTCTGTAGGCTAGCCATTACCCTGTGGAACATGGCCTCAGCAATGCATGTTCACCTGCAAGCTCAATTCCTTTCAGGCAACCAAAACTCTCTGGCAGACAACTTAAGCAGAAATCTCCTAGAACCGCACGAGTGGAAGTTAAACCACAACACCTTCAGCCTTGTGACCCAGAAATGGGGTACCCTGAAGGTGGACCTATTTGCCTCCCCATACAACCACCAGCTTAGCAAATTCTGCACCAGGGTACTTCACAGCAAGGCCTGGAAAGTGGATGGCCTAGCCTTCCAATGGGCAAACCTCTCCATCTATGCATTTCCCCCTCTGCCTCTTCTTACAAGAGTGTTACTCAAGATAAGGAAGGAAAGACCAAAGGCAGTCCTGATTGTCCCAGACTGACCACTCTGACACTGGTACCCACTACTGTGCAGTCTGTCACCAGTGCCCTCATGGCACCTAACCCAGATCCCAACTTTTCTAACTCAGCAGGAGGGGCAGTTCTTGCATCCGCAATTGCCGACCCTGAACCTTGCACCCTTGCTTATTCCTTGAATTCTCCTCTAGTGGCCAGCCTAAGCAAGCAGGTACTGGATGTCATACATGAAGCTAGATGACCCCAGTACAAGGAAATCCTATTCTGACAAGTGGAAAAGGTATTGTTTCTGGATTCACCCTAAAGGAGCAGATACAGCACAGCCCTCCTTACCTCTCGTCCTGGATTACCTAGCAGACATACTCCCCAGAGGCATGTCCTTCTCTTCCATTAAGATCCATGCCTCTGCCATCTCTGCTCATTACAGCACTGAGCCACCTCTCTTCTCTCACCTTCTCATCAAGCATTTCCTGAGAGGGGCTAACAACTTAAGGCCACCAAGAAAAGCCCTCACTCCTGATTGGGACCTTAACTTTGTGTTGGAAAAGCTCACGCTATAACCCCTTTTGAGCCTGCAGCGTCAGCAGAGTTAAAATTCCTCTCTTGGAAAACAACCTTGCTTTTGGCCATCACTTCAGCTAGAAGAGTGCGCTACAAGCACGTATGGCTGTGGAAACCTTCATTATTTTTCATGCTGACAGGGTCTCCCTCAGGATTAACTCAACTTTCATACCTAAAGTGGTGTCCAATGTGGCTCTCAACCAATCTATCCATTTGCCCACCTTTTTCCCTAATCCTCAAAATAAAGGGGGAAGGATCCTGCACTCGCTAGATGTGCACAGACAGCTCAGATTCTACCTTGATAGGACTAAGCCCTTTAGGAAATCTGACCAGTTAATAGTCAGCTTTGCACCAGGGGTAGAGAGCAAGGCCATATCAAAACAAACCATCTCCAAATGGATAGCACACTGTATCAATTTCTGTTACAAACACCATGGGAAACCACCCCCTCAGAGGGTCAGAACGCATTCCACTAGGGAAACTTCAACATCTACAGCCTTTCTCAGAGGAGTCCCTACCAGGGACATTCTGGAAGTTGCTACTTGGAGTTCTGTTAATAACTTCACCAAGCATTACCACCTGCCTATCTTTTCCAAATCCAGGGCAGGCTTTCCAATAGCAGTCCTGCAGGGCATACTAGCCAGACCCAACTGTTCTTGACTGCCTCCACTCATTCTTCAGCTTTGGGAATCAACCCAAGTGTGATGACTGCAACAGTGAAACATGAAACATCTGGACACATTTGGCTCCCGACCTTCCACCTCCTGGTTGTTTCCGTCTTTTGATCCACTCGTGTCTGTAGTGTCTCAAGGCTTGGTCAGCTCCAGATTCCATGGAACCTATCCTGAGGAGACCCAATAAATTCATCACAGCTCCCCAAGACAAACAATTTTTAAGTAAAGGTGTCCCAGTTGATGCCATGGTGGTAGCAGCAGCCACAAAGAGAGAGTTAGCTGAAACCTCCATCTGTCCATCCACTGAATAAAGACTCTTGTACGATGGACAGATATGGGAAGTGAATGTTTTCATTAGCGACCTTCTCCCTTAGGTCCCTGAATTATCTTTCCCATTTTGCTAGGCTTCAGAGGGATCTCCTAAAAGAGCTTGGAGATGCCCTACAAGATCCTACAGCTGAGGAAGTTTCAGCCAAGGTAGCTACCTAGCTTGCGACTCTTAATTCAGTAGTCAACTCCTCCATGAGGCTTATTTCATATGCAGCCGATGGAGCGAGTAGAGCTGCAGGAACAGGAGTAGCTCTTAGGAGACATTTTTGGCTGCGGCTTTGTCAGTTTGCGGAACCTTTTAGAGGGTCCTTCACCAATATCCCCATTTGATGGCTCCTCTCTCTTTGGGCCTCAGGTGAAAGACACTCTTACCAGGAGCCAGCAGGAAGGCAAGACGTGCTCTGATGTCGGAGACCATTTTTCCACTCCTACCACAGACCATACCCAAAAGGTCAAAAGGGTGGAAAGACGTGGTTTCGAAAATTCCAGAGACCCTTGCCTGATGCACGTGGTGAATTTTCCCCCAGGGGCAGAGGGGGAAATAATAACAATGGCAGACGCCGCCATCGTGGTAGAGGGGGTCTGCAAAATCAGGGTGACAGAGATACGTTCTCTTCCAAACCCTATCAGCATCCTTGAAGGGATGCCCGACTGCTCAATTCTGGAGGCAGTCGGGGGAAGGCTTTCATTGTACCCAATCGCCTGGCAAAATATTACAAAAGACAAATGGGTACTAGCCATTATATCCGGAGGTTACAAGATTCCCTTTCATCAACCCCCTTTTGTTTCAGAAAAATACATCCCAGATGTTCCACCCAATCTAAGGGATCAGGCAGTCACAGAAGTTTCAGGACTGCTAGAAAAAAGAGCCATCCAAGAAGTCCCCGCAGAACAAATAGGATCCAGAACTTACTCAAGATTCTTTTTAGTGCCCAAAAAGATAGGGGGATTGGAGACCAATTCTGGATCTCAGCAGGTTAAACAAGTCCATACAAAAAGAAAAGTTTTGGATGGTAACACTGCAGTCCATTCTCCCGTTTCGTTTCTGGGTCAGGAGAATTGGATGTGCTCCATAGATCTTCAGGACGCGTACTATCCTATGGACAGACGGTCCAGGAGATTTCTGTGCTTCAGGCTAGGGGCCAGTCATTACCAATTCAGAGCTCTGCCCTTTGGTCTCACCACAGCTCCCAGGGTGTTCACCAAATGCATGGCAGTAGTCACGGCTCACCTGAGATGTCAAGGATTCCAGGTGTTTCCTTATCTGGACGACTGACTCCTCACTGCTACCACCAGGCAACAACTTATAGAAGCACGAGATTACACCATCACATCCTGTGCTCAACTAGGCATCACAATAAACTTCAAAAAATTTGCCTTATTGTCCTGTCAGTCTGTTACATACATAGGAGCAGAGCTAAACACAAGAAAAATGATTGTAAAATTGCCTCAGGAAAGAGTTTCCATTATTCGAAAACAGGTGTCACTTCTCCTGTGGAGCAAAAGAATTGGTCAAATATTTCCTTCAAGCTCTAGGGTCCATGGCAGCAGCCATTCTTCTAGTTCCCTTAGCACGCTTTCACATGAGAATCCTTCAGTGGCTTCTTTTCACACAATGGTCCCTCCATGAATTACCCATGTCTCACATGATGCCAATTATGGAATCGTGCAAAAGACACCTTTCCTGGTGGATGGTCTCCCCACTAGTTACTCAGGGCAGACCTTTCATGGAACCCCATCTGGTCGCCACAGTGACCACGTACGCTTTACTGATAGGATGGAGGGGGGGCATTATCTAGGGAAGACCGTCCAAGGCACTTGGCAACCTCACGAGTACCACTTGCACATCAGCGTCCTGGAGATGAGAGTGGTGCTCCTAGCATTGCAAGCGCTTCAAGACTCTCTCCCTGCCGGGGCTATTGCAATGCAGACGGACAATATGTCAGTGGTTTGGTATAGCAACAAACAGGGCGGAACCAGGTATTACCCCTTGTGCCGAGAGGCCCTCAAACTGTGGCAATGGGCGGTTTCCTCCCAACGTTTTCTGACAGCAACGCAAATCCAACATAATAGTGGACAGGCTCAGCGGGGCGATCCTCATGTCTCACGAGTGGTCTCTGAAACAGGAAATTATGGATCTTATTTTCTGCAAATGGGGCCAGCCTTGCTGTAATCTTTGTCTCTCCTCTCAACAACAAATGCAGCAGCTACTTCTCCTTTGTTCCTCCTTCAGGTCAGACACCCAGGGAACACTCTAGTCCACGATTGGCCTCAGGGACTCCTTTATGCATTTCCCCCCTTTCCCCTAATTCCAAAAGTCATTCAGAAAGCAAAATCGTTGAGTTGCAAAATGATCCTCATTACCCCCTATTGGCCTCGACAGATTTGGTTTCCGTTCCTTCACCCCCACCTTCTAGCCCAGCCTTGGATTCTGGACCCAGTACCGGACTTCTTGATTTATCAATCAGGCGGGCTACACCAATCCCTCCTGTCTCTCAAGCTCACAGCTTGGTTACTCCACTTCCAATACTAGCCAGGCTCCCCAATATTTCCCCAGCAGTGCGTGATATTATTGTTTCCTCCCATAAGACAAAGACAAGGAAAGTCTATACTAGCAAATGGAAAACATTCTTTTACTGGGCAGAATCCAGAAATTTGGATACTTTTTTCAGCTCCTATGCACGAGATTTTGGATTTCTTAGTAGAACTGTTTCATTCTGGTGCAGCGGCTGCTACCATCAGAGTACAATAAGCTGCCATTTCAAATTTTCATGTTGGAGTTTCTAACTCCAGCACAATGTCTCTCAAACTCTGTAAGGCCTTCATGAGAGGTACATCTCTACTTAGACCCCCAGTAAAAGAGCCCCTTTCACCTTGGGATCTCAGTTTGGTTCTGGCCTCCTTGATACTGCCATCCTTTGAACCAGCAGTATCCTATTCCTTGAAATTTCTCTCTTGGAAAACTCTTGTCTTAGTTGCTATTACTTCTGCCAGACATGTTTCAGAACTTCATACACTATGTATTCGCCCTCCATACCTAGTTTTTCACAAAGAGAGAGTTTCTCTGAGAACCAGCCCATCTTTTCTACCTAAAGTTTGTTCAGAACACAATTTGAATCAATCTGTTGACCTTCCTGTCTTTTTCCCTAATCATTCCAACAAGGCAGAATACAAATTACACAAATTGGATATGCATAGACAACTGTGTTTCTATCTCCATAGTTGTTCCTTTCATTTGCTAACAAACCAGGTCTTCCAGTTTCTAAAGTAACATTGTCAAAATGGTTATCGGACATCATTGTCCATACCTACCACTTGCAACAAAAAGGTCTTCCAACAAAATCCAAAGGTCATTCAACCAGGTCAGTAGCTACTTCGGTAGCATTTCAATCTAAATTGCCCATAGATTCAATTTGTGCAATAGCTACTTGGGCAGATCCTCATACATTAATTTCTCATTACAAAGTTGATGTGGTCTCCCGGGGCAGAGCTTCCTTTGGTTCCACTTTTCTGAAGAGTCTGTTCCAATGAGCCACTCAGGATTGAGGTGCTAGGGATGCTGTCCCATCCAGCAAGAACAAAGGCGAGACTGGACAACAAACATAAAGGAGGTATGTACCTACCATAACGTTCCATGTTAGTTGTCCTTCATCTCGCCTTCCTTCTTGCCTCCCTCCCTCCTTCCCCCTTCCTCGAGGATTGAGAGTTTCTCAATGGTTTCACTGGCTAATTTGCTTTATTAGTTGCTTCTCAACCAAACCATGACAATTAACTATATATCCAGGTTTATTAATGTATTATCTTCTATAATTATGTCTAGTGTGAGCTATCTCAAACGAGATCTGGGTAGCTAGCGCTGGGCATTCTGGGATAAGGGGTAGCCTTGAGCCAGTAAAGAGCTCTCGAGCTATAGTAAGTGGCCGAGTCGAGGATCGGCTCCGAACCAATCCAGCAAGAAGGAAGGCGAGATGAAGGACAACTAACATGGAACACTATGGTAGGTACATAACTTCTTTTTCTAGTTGATTCCACTGGTGCTAAGCCTCTAGTCAGTTCCAATCCTACTTTTTCTAATAAGGATGGGAAAATTACTAATGGATATATGAAAAACATATATACTTCTGCAACTTTGATTTTCAGAATTTTAAATTGGTAGGCTTGAATGTTTGATGTCCTTCTGTATTACTGTTGCAGTATTTTAAACAGAAGGGTTCTCCTGCCCAGGGCAGCCCAAAGCTCATCCAGTATACCAAAGCCGAATGATCTTGTTTGCACCATATGTCATGCCTTTGCTCCCTACACAGATTGCAGGGCATGAAAGGGATGTATGGATGCAACTACCCAGAATGCCTTTGCCGCCAGTTTGAATGCCATTATTGCTAGTTTATCTGAACATCTTGTTGCTATGCTGAATACCTAGCTGCCAGATAATTGCCCCATTGTTTTTTTTTTTTTTTGTCTCAAACCCCCCCCCCCCCAGACTAATTATGTGCCCTTTCAAATTTCCTTTCGTCATACAAATTGGTGTCTCATTACTTCAGACTCTTGAGAAGTTCTTCATGTTTCACAGTTGCAGTAATTACATTTGGGTTATCTGCTTGCAGGCAGCCCTCAGTCGGCCTGATTATCAAAGTCTTGGGTCCTGCGTCGGTTGCTGTCTCATCTTTCATGACGTCAGGTAGTCAGGGGTATAAAGCATGCAGCTGATGCCATTACATCAGTATTTCTTGCTGTATGTTGCCCGAAGCAGAAGCAGTTTTCAAGTGCCGGTCGGCTGACTCCTGAAATTTTCATTTTTGAGTTTCAGATCCGAAGTCTTCAACTTTGGGGATCCTTTTTCTTGCTCTAAACCGAAGTCAGAAAAAGTTAACAATTGTATTACTTGTGAAAAGCAAATACCTCATAAAGATTTTCATTCATACTGCATTCCTTGCTTAGGCCCAGACCACAATGTTCCTGTGTCGGTTTTGTGCCTCATTCAATCCTCGAACTATTTGTCGTCATTTCATTTTCGCATCTAACTATTTTGGTAGTCTGTTCAATTATCCAAAAATGGCTTCCGTAAGCCACCCGACTACCAACATTCCGTAAAAATGAAAAGATAAAGGCAGAGACTGCATTGGTCCAAAGCTGCCGACGATGCTTCCATTAAGCTAGTCGCCAGTTCGCCGGTACTCAGTGAGGTGCTTTCACAGCCCCTGATACCTGCTACTTCAGATTCGCAGGCCTCTACTGAGACCCATTCAGAGTCTGGTATGCTGTGAGATGCTGCTTCGACTATGGAACCTGTGGATGTCTCAACCTTGGATGGGTCCGCAGCTGCTGTGCAGGTACCGGCTTCTGAGAGTGTATTAAGGCCTACGGATTTGCATATTAAACCAACGCCATCTTCTCCAAGGCCTAAAACTTGATCCATACCTAGAAAACAGATGCCCAGACTGCATGGTCAGGCCCCTATGCCTAAAAAAGAAACAAGAATGGCTGAAGACCTTGTTACTCTAATCGGGGGAAGCCACCCTCCTCCCTCTAAGAGACCTAGAACTGATTTTCCTTCTGAGTCTTCTGATCAGGATCCTGCAATTTCTGTTTCTTCTGATGACCAGGATTTGCCTTTATCTACCTATGAAGATTCTGATGCGGACTCCATTCCCTCTGCTTCCCCTCCAGAAGATTTCTCTTTTGGTGAAACTTTGCATACTCTTAGGGAGCATTTCTGCTGGGAAAGCCAGGATTACTCGGACTCCAAAAAGAGGCTTAGGGAATTCTTACTCCTACCTCAGCACAGGCCTTTAGCTATCCCTCCTGTACTGGACATTGTAGATGATGCCTTCTTGGAGTCTAGCCTGGCCCCAGACACTTTACCTCCAGCTCCCAAGAAATCTGACAGGTATTAGAGTCTCTGACTCTCACAAGTTCCTTTTTAAGAATCCTACTGCAGCTCCAGAGACAATTTCACAGGGACCCAAAGGCATTAAGGCTACTACTGCCAAACACCCTACCTCTTCTGATAGAGATTCCAGGGTGCTGGACAGATGGGTTAAGAAGGTATACACTTCTGCTGCTTTGGCCATAAACTGCCAGTTTCATATTTTAAAGTATCAGCAGG
Source organism: Protopterus annectens (assembly GCF_019279795.1). NCBI lineage: Eukaryota > Metazoa > Chordata > Ceratodontiformes > Protopteridae > Protopterus > Protopterus annectens. Next base: position 354,462,141 of record NC_056729.1, on the reverse strand, counting down.
ATTTTACTGGATTACTTAAACAGAAAATTATGTTGATTCCTGATTGTGCTGAAAATAAAGAATTACAGGATTTAATGCATTCTGCTGAACAAGTTGGTAAACATTCTTTGCAATGTAGTTTTGATTCATTAGAGGCATCTTGCAGGGCTGCTGTCATTGGGTCTGTACTTAGAAGGCATGCTTGGCTTAAGGAGCAAAATTTGCCAGATCATGTTAAAGCTAAATTACTGGATGTTCCCTTGAACCAAGACCACCTGTTTGTCAACAAAACAGAAGTACTTAAAAAGATGTTGAAAAAAGCTAAATCTATGCAAACTGTTAAAGATTTCTTGCAAGTACAGCCTCCCAGATTTAGTAGGCACTGGCCTTCTAAGAATTGGTCCTTTCCTGTCTCTTCCAGACCTTCTCAGTCCAAACCCAGGACCAGCAGACCACCTAGGCTTCAGTCTCATGGTACTCACAGGCATAAGCAGTGGGGGGCTCCCACTTCCAAAGCTGGAAGTAGTTAAACACCCCCCTCTGGTAATCTGTCACAATGACTTAACCTTAAACCTTCCAAGCCCTGCTCAACTAACTGTTTTCCTTCATGGGGGAAAGATCGCCCTGCATGCAAAAAAAACTGGGAACTCATTACCCAAGACAAATGGGTTTTAAATATAGTTTCCCAAGGATACAGATTCCACTTCCACTCCTTACCAACCCCAAACGGTTGGCCGGACCTACCCCCAAATCAGTGGGCAGGGGCTCAAAAGCAGGTTCTCTCTCTTTTAAGTATCAGGGCTATTCAACCTGTCCCAGAAGAGGAATGGGGACAAGGCTTTTACTCAAGACTTTTCCTGGTACCCAGAAAAGACAACTCCTGGCGTCCTATCCTGGATCTGTCTATCCTAAACGCTTTTTTGGTAATTCCAAAATTCAGAATGCTAACTCTTCATCAGCTGCTTCCCATGCTAGGCAGAAATGCCTGGTTGGCAACATTGGATTTAAAGGAAGCTTACCTGCACATACCAATAAGGGAATATTGCAGAAAATACCTACGCTTCAGAGCAGGCTATATGCACTATCAGTTCTCTGCACTGCCCTTTGGCTTATCTACTGCGCCCAGGGTATTCACAAAGTGCCTAGCTCCAGCCATTGCATTCTGCAGGCAATGAAATATTCAAATATACCCGTACCTGGACGATTGTCTAATTCAGGCAGAAAGCTAGGACATACTATTAAATCATATGGCATTTGTAAAGAAACTACTGACTTCACTGGGGTACACCATAAATGAAAAGAAATCGCACCTTGTACCCTGCCAACAAATTGTATTCCTGGGTGCAAGCTTGAATACAACTTTTCAGATGGGCCTACCTTACGCCAGAGAGACAACTTTATTTGACAGCCTACTTCAAACTACTGGCCACAAAGACCCAGCTGTCTGCAAGGAAAATACTGCAAGCCCTGGGGTTCATGGCCTCTTGCATTCTACTAATTCCATATGCAAGACTGCATATGAGGAAACTACAATGGTATCTAAAAAGCCTATGGTGTCAACATTCTCAGGACCTAGAATCAATGATTCATATCATTTTTTGTAGAAGAACAGAGTTTGTTTGGTGGGCAAAGGCCGGCCACCTCAATAAGGGACTGACATTCACTCTACCCCCTGCCACCCAAACCCTAACAGACTCATCAGACTATGCATGGGAGGCTCACTTGGCAAGGCAGTGCATTCAGGGCAAATGGAACCCGAGTCATGGCCTCTTGCATTCTACTAATTCCATATGCAAGACTGCATATGAAGAAACTACAATGGTATCTAAAAAGCCTATGGTGTTAACATTCTCAGGACCTAGAATCAATGATTCATATAATTCTTTGTAGAAGAACAGAGTGAGTTTGGTGGGCAAAGGCCAGCCACCTCAATAAGGGACTGCCATTCACTCTACCCCCTGCCACCCAAACGCAAACAGACTCATCAGACTATGCATGGGGGGCTCACTTGGCAGGGCAGTGCATTCAGGGCAAATGGAACCAGAGTCAAATGCACCTGCATATCATTCAAAAAGAAATGTTAGCTGTACAGAATGCTCTGACAGCCTTCAAGGACCACATTCTTCCAGGACAATTATTGATAAGGATGGACCAAACCCCACTGTCATGTGGTACATAAACAAGCAGGGGGGAACCCACTCATACCCTCTCTGCAGACTAGCCATGGCTCTGTGGAACACAGCCTTGAGCTACCAAGTGCACCTTCAAGCTCAATTCCTGCCAGGCAAGCTGAATACACCAGCAGACGACCTAAGCAGAAATCTCATGGACCCAAACGAGTGGAAACTGGAACCAAAGATATTCAACATTTTGAGAAGCAAATGGGGGAGCCCAGGGAAAGACCTGTTTGCCCTCCCAACAGAACTACCAGTTGGACATATTCTGCACAAGGACTCCCCACAGACAAGCTTGGAAAGTGGATGTCCTTCCCTTCACCTGGAAAAACCTTTCAGTTTATGCTTTTCCCCTCTGCCTCACCTCTCCAAAGTTCTACTAAAGATCAAACAGGACAAACCAAGGACAATACTCATTGCACCAGACTGGCCATGCCAACACTGGTACTCCTGTTGCGCAGTGTGTTACTGCTGGAACCATGGCACCTGCCTCAGACCCCTTCCCTGCTGTCCCAGCAGGAGGGCCAGATTGTGCCCCCCCCCCCCAGCTTCAAACCCTGAACCTTGCAGCCTGGCTAATTACCTGAGCTCTCTATTACCATCCCTCCGTAAGCAAGTGATATATGTCATTCTGGAGGCAAGGAGACCTAGTACTTAAAAATCCAATGCTGAAAATTGGAAAAGATTATTTTCCTGGAGCCAAACTCAGGGGATGGGTACAACAGTGCCCAATTTACTGCATATTCTTCAATACTTAACTGAGATGCTTCCCAAGGGTCTTTCCTTCTCTTCCATTAAAATCCATGCCTCAGCCATTTCAGCACATTATTCTACAGAGCCACCCCTCTTCTCTCATCCACTGCTGAATCAATTCCTCAGAGGGGCCAAAAACTTAAGACCACCCAGGAGAGCCCCTACTCCATCCTTCGTATTGGGAAAAGCTCACTCTACCTCCCTTTGAGCCAGCTTCAACTGCAGAGTTGAACTTCCTTTCTTGGAAAACTGCCTTCCTCCTAGCCATCACTTCAGCTAGCAGGGTATCTGAATTACAGGCCGTCATGGCAGCGGAGCCTTTCATCATCTTTCATGGGGATAGGGTGTCCCTCATCACCAACCCTTCCTTTATGCCCAAGGTGGTTTCCAGTGTGGCCCATAATCAGTCCATTCAATTGCCAACCTTCTTTTCTAATCCACAGAACAAAGGGGAATGAATACTGCACTCCTTGGACATGCACAGACAACTTATATTTTATTTGGACATGACTAATTCTTTCAGGAAATCTGAACAGCTGAGGGTTGTATTTGTTGCAGGGGCAGAGGGGTAGGCCATTTCAAAGCAAACCATTTCTAAGTGAACAGGCCATTGCATTCATTTCTCCTATGAGCACCATGGAAAACCTACCCCACAGGGGATACGGCCCCATTCCACCAGGACTGTATCTACTTCTACAGCCTTTCTCAGAGGTATCCCTACCAGAGACATTCTAGAAGCTGCTACCTGGAGTTCTGTACACACTTTTACCAAGCATTACCACTTGCCAATTTTTTCTAAATCCAGAGCTGGTTTTGCCACTGCAGTCTTTTGCAGGGCCTAATACTGGTCCGAATGCTCTCTAATTGCCTCCTCCCTTCCATAACTTTGGGAATCTACCCATATGTAATGACTGCAACAGTGAAACATGAAGAACCTAGTACAGTTGTGTAGACTTACCATAAATGTAAATGTTCGAGTATATTCACTGTTGCAGTCCTGGTTACCCTCCCTCCAGCCCCCTTCTATTGACTTTACCTCTCTTCTTGTTTGCTATACTTAAAGCTTTCTGGTGTATTTGCTATTTGTTGGAGGTGTAACCTTGTATATAATTACTTCCCATTATGGGGGCGCCTGACATCTGAGGCAAGAAAAACTGATGTAATGGCGTCGGCTGCATGCTTTATACCCCTGGCTACCTGACGTCATGGAAGATGAGACAGCAACCGACGCATGACCCAAGACTTTGATAATCAAGCCGAATGAGGGCTGCCTGCAAGCAGATAACCCAGATGTAATGACTGCAGCAGTGAATTCACTCTAACATCTACATTTATGGTAAGTGTACATAACTGTACTTTCTATCATCCATCAGGGTTACTTAATGGTACTGAAGTCTCTCCCTCCTATTTTCAGGGATTCTGCAACCTCCTCTAGGGCAACTTACTCATTTTCTAGAGATTCTAGGGTCCCTGGTGAACCAAGAGAACCATTCAACCTGTTCCCCTTCCCAAGTGTGAAAGGAATTTTATTCCAAGATATTTCCCGGTTCATCGAAAGGAGGCCACTTGAAGACCTATTCTGAATATATGCCTGCTCAACACCTTTCTCAAGGTCCCTTCTTTTTAGATGCTTACTGTACAAACCCGTTTTTTTCTTTTACTACCCTAGGCTTTTCTGGTGTCTTTGGATATGAAAGATATGCTTATCTTCCTATCCATGTTTGTCCCCTTTTCATGAAGTTTTTATGTTTCTCTTTTTATTTCTTTCATTTGCTTGCCCTTTGGCCTCTCTGCTGCACCAAGGGTGTTCACAAAATGCCTAGCTCCTGTGTTTGCTTTCTGCAGGCTCCAAGGCATTTAGATTTTTCCATATACAAGACGACCTCTTACTTCAAGCACCTTCTCCCAGTTACCTGTTAAAGGATCTGGAGTTCACCATCTCTTTTCAAAGTCTGGGGTTCACTGTCAACTTCTAAAAATCCATCCTTATTCTCCATCAGGATCATGTGTATCTGGGGTGCAGGATTCAGACAGTGCCAGTGTTGGCCCCTTTTCCACCTCCAAAAGTTTTGTAATTGACAGCTCTCTTTCAATCTCTTCTTCCTCTGACTGCTGTGCCAGACTTAGAGTTTCTCCAGGTCCTGGGATTCTTGGCTTCTTCTATTCCAATGGTTCCTTGTGCTATACTGCATATGTGGAAGCTTAAATGGTACCTGAAGTCAGTTTGGCTGTAGCATTGTCACGCTCTGCATTTCAGTGTACCTCTCCTTCCCTGTCTGAAAAAGGAATTTGAGTGGTTTGCTGTTGCTCCAGGCCTGCCCTTTCAGCCTGCAGTCCCTTCCCAACAAATGTTAACTGATGTATCAGACATGGGATGGGTGGCTTCTTTTGGTCACCTGAAAGTTCGGGGTCTTTGCTGCCCCCCCCATCAGAAGTCAGACCATATCAACATCAGTGAGATGCGAGCTCTTGATGTTCTTCATGTTTCACTGTTGCAGTCATCAAATTTCGGTTATCTGCTTGCAGTAGCCCTCAGTCGGCCTGATTATCAAAGTCTTGGGTCCTGCGTCGGTTGCTGTCTCATCTTCCATGACGTCTGGTAGTCAAGGGTATAAAGCAGGCAGCCGATGCCATTACATCAGTCTTTCTTGCCGTGCGGTACCCGAAGTAGAAGCAGTTTGCAAGTGCCGGTCGGTCGACTCCTGAAATTTTAGTTTTCGAGTTTCAGAACCAAAGTCTTCAACTAAAGCTAAGTACCCTGTTGGGGAAACTTTTTCTTGCTTTAAACCAATGTCAGTAAGTGTCAATAATTGTGTTTCTTGTGGAAAGCAAATACCTCATAAAGATTTTCATTTGTACTGTATTCCTTGCCTAGGCCCTGACCACTACGTTTGTCGCTGTCAGTTTTGTGCCTTATTTAAACCACAAACTATTCATCGTCTGTATATTTTCGCTTCTAAATATTTTGGTACTCTGTTCAATTATCCAGATATGTCTTTGGTAAGCCACCGGACTAAGGGCATTCCGAAAAAACGCAAAGGTAAAGATAAAAGACAGACACAGGCCACCTAGGTCCAAAACTGCCAACGATGCTTCTCCTAAGCTAGTCGCCAGTTAGCCGGTACTCAGTGAGGAGCTTTCACAACCCCTGATACCTGCTACTTCAGTTTCGCAGGCATCTACTGAGACCCATTCGGAGTCCGGTATGCCACGAGATGCTTCAACTGAGGAACCTGCAGATGTCTCTACCTTGGATGGGTCTGGAGCCGCTGTGCCGGCACCGGCTTCTGAGGGTGTATTCAGGCCTACAGACATGCTTATTCAACCATCTTCTTCTTCAAGGCCTAAATCTCGAACCATGCCTAGAATACCGATGCCCAGACCGCATGGTCAGGCCTCCATGCCTAAAAAACAAATAAGAATGGCTGAAGACCTTATTACTTTAATCAGGGGAAGCCAACCTTCCCCATCTAAGAGATCTAGGACTGCATTTGCTTATGATTCTTCTGACCAGGATTTTGAAAATTCTGTTTCCTCTGATGACCAGGATTTACCCTTAGCTATCTATGAGGATTCTGATGCAGAGGATTCTATTCCTTCTGCTTCTCCCCCAGAGGATTTTTTTTTCTTTTTTGGTGAAACCTTGCATACTCTTAGGGAGCATTTTCACTGGGAAAGCCAGGATTATTCAGATTCTAAAAAGAGGCTTAGGGATTTCTTACTCCTGCCCCAACACAGGCCTTTAGCTATTCCTCCTGTGCTAGACATTGTTGATTATGCCTTTTCAGAATCTAGCTTGGCCCCTGACTCTCTACCTCCTGCTCCCAGAAAACCTGTAGATATTACAGGGTTCCTGACTCTCACAAGTTCCTTTTTAAAAATCTTACTGAGACCATTTCACAGGGACCCAAGGGCGTTAGGGCTACTACTGCCAAAAATCCTACCCCCTCTGATAGAGATTCCAGGGCCCTGGATAGATGAGGTATGAAGGTATACACCTCTGCAACCTTGGCCATCAGGGCCTTCAATTGCCAGTTTCATATGTTAAAGTATCAGCAGCATATTATTGGATTGCTTAAGCAGAAGATGATGAATGTTCATCGTGCCATACTGCTGCAGTCAGGCGGGTCCTCGGTCAGCCGAATTCCAAAGTCTTGGTCCGGCATCGGTTGTCGTCGCTTCTTCCCTGACGTCAGAGCGGCAGGGGTATAAAAGAGGCAGCCTACGCCAATTTTTCAGTCTTTCTTGCTGCGCGGTGCCCGAAGCAGAAGCAGTTCGCAGGTGCCTGTCGGCCAGCTCCTGAGATTTCCAAAAAGGATTTCAGACGAAGTCTTCTCTAAAGCTAAGTACCCCGTTGGGGAAACTTTTCTTGCCTCAGACCGATGTCAGACAAAGTTAATAATTGCATTTCTTGTGGGAAGCAAATACCGCATAAGGATTTTCATTCATACTGTATTCCTTGCCTAGGCCCAGACCAAGACGTCTCGGGCTGCCGTTTTTGTGCTAGGTTCAATAAACGCACTATAAAACGTCGGGCGGAGTTCGCCCTTCATTATTTTGGCAAAAAATTTAACTACAGCATGTCGGATATACCGACACCAGGCTTAATGAAAAAACGCAAAGATAAAAATAGGCATCTGAGGCCCAAAACAGATACCGAGACCACGCTTAGGCCTGCCGCTGGATCTCCGGTTCTCAGTGAGGCGCCTTCGCAGCCCCTGACTACCGCTGAATCTATTTTACCAGCGACCTCTCAATCTGAAGTTGCAGGCCCTCCGGAGCCGATTACCTCTCTAGACACCGACGCCACTCTTGGCGGGGAACCAAAAAATTTAGCTAGGCCTTCAGTTTCTGAAGGTGTTTTCAAGCCTACTTCTATTAAAATTAGGAACCAGGGTCCTCAGTCCCCCTCTCAGCAACCCATGCCAAAAAAGCAGATGCTCAAGATGGCTGAGGATTTAATTACCCTCATCAGGGGTTCTCAGCCCCCCTTCGAAAAAAGACCCAGGTTGGAGGAAGACTACCCTTCCTCAGATCAAGCTTCCATTACCTCAGGTTTTTCTGAGGACCAGGATTACTCCTATTCTCCCTATGAAGACTCTGATGCAGAGGAATCAATTCCCTCGGTTTCCCCCCCAGAGGACTATTCTTTCGGGCAAACCTTGCATACCTTGAGGAACACTTCCACTGGGAAGGGCAGGATTACTCAGATTCTAAGAAAAGGCTCCGGGAGTTTCTCCTTCTTCCTCAGCATAGGCCCCTTGCTATTCCTCCTGTTTTAGATATTTTGGATGATGTTTTTGCAGAAGCTAGTCTGAATCCAGACTCCTTGCCTCCTGCCCCAGTTAAACCAGACAGATACTACCGGGTCCCTGATTCCCACCAGTTTTTATATAAAAGCCGTGCTGCTGACCCAGAAACCATTTCACAGGGTCCTAAGGGGATTAAGGCCTCTACTGCTAAAAATCCTTTACCTTCAGAAAGAGATTCCAGAGCATTAGAAAGATGGGGGAAGAAGGTGTATACTTCTGCCACTTGAGCCATGAGGGCATTAAACTGCCAATTTCACATGCTAAAATACCAGCAGTTTTTGATCTCCCAATTGAAACTTAAGATGACGCAAACAGATCAACCAGATTTAAAAGAGATGCAGGATTTATTGCATGGAGCAGAACAAGTGGGAAAACATACTTTACAGTGTGGTTTTGATTCATTGGAGGCCTCATGTAGAGCAGCTGTCACCAGCTCTGTGATACGTAGACATGCTTGGCTAAAAGAGCAAACCTTACCAGATCATGTAAAAGCAAAGTTATTGGATGCACCATTGCAAAAGGATGTATTATTTGGTGTCAAAGCAGAGGAGGTTTTAAAGAAAATGGAAGAAAAGGCAAAATCTATGCAAACAGTTAAAGATTTCTTGCAGTTACAACCTCCTCGCTTCAGCAGAAACTGGCCATCAAAACACTGGTCCTTTCCAACCACTGACGGACCCCAAAGGGGTAGGTACAGACGCCCCAGGGACAGAGGACAACCACAAGGTTCTTTCAGGCCTAGACAATGGCAAACAACTCTAAGAGGTGGAGAAGAAAGGCCTCAACCATTCAGGAAACAAGCTCAATGACTTACCCCTACGCCTGTCAAACAAACATTCAATGGCAGCACCTTTGGGCGGAAAACTGGCCTTATTTTCAGACAATTGGCACATTATTACACAGGACAAATGGATTCTGGACATCATAAACAGAGGCTACAGATTCCACTTTCATACCCTTCCAAAAATGAAAGGCATGCCAAACCTGCCACAAAATCTATGGGCAGAGGCACAAAAACAAATTTCCGCTCTCATGGATATGAAAGCAATTCAAAAGGTACCTACAAAAGAACAAGGTCAAGGTTTTTATTCAAGACTATTTCTGGTACCAAGGAAGGACAAAGACTGGAGACCCATCTTAGACCTATCTATCCTGAACACGTACTTAGAGGTACCAAAATTCAAGATGCTCACATTACAGCAGCTTCTTCCCATGTTGGGCAAGGAGTCTTGGCTGGTAACGTTGGACCTCAAGGAGGCATACATGCATGTCCCTATCAGACAAGATTGCAGAAGATACCTCAGATTTCTTGCAGGTACAGCGCATTATCAGTTCTCTGCATTGCCCTTTGGCTTATCTACTGCGCCCAGAGTATTCACGAAATGCCTGTCATCAGTAATTGCCTACTGCAGACTTCAAGGGATACAAATCTACCCATATCTGGACGACTGCCTGATCCAAGCGGACAGCAAGGACATTCTACTACAGCATTTGGTGATTGTAATAAAAATGTTAAATTGCCTAGGGTACACAGTAAACAAAAAGAAATCAAAACTGATGCCCTCACAACAGATAATATTCCTGGGTGCCAGCTTAAATACAATGGCCCAGATGGTTTATCTCACACCAGACAAGCAAGGGCAACTGTCTCAATACTTCAGAAAAATGACAACTTTAACCCAGCTAACTGCAAGGAAAATCCTGCAGGCTTTGGGGTTCATGGCATCCTGCATTCTACTAATGCCATTTGCAAAGCTGCATATGAGGAAACTACAATGGTACCTGAAAAACTTATGGTCTCAACACAAACACAGCCTGGAAACAATTATACCACTCATTCCATGCCTTCAAAAGGAATTTTTGTGGTGGGCTCAAGCATGCCAAAGAAACACGGGTCTCCCTTTCTGCATACCTCAAGCAAATCAAACCATCACAGCAGATGCTTCAAACTACGCCTGGGGAGCACACATGGCAGGTCAGTGCATTCAAGGAAGATGGTCTCAAAAACAGATGCACCTTCACATCAACCAAAAGGAGATGCTAGCATTGCAAAATGCTCTTACAGCCTTCAAGGACCTATTGCATCCGGGCCAACTATTAATAAGAACAGACAACACCACAGTTATGTGGTACATAAACAAACAGGGAGGCACACATTCCTACCCCCTGTGCAGACAGACAATGACCCTGTGGAACACAGCATTGGCCTTACAAGTACAACTACAAGCACAATTCCTGCCAGGAAAGGAAAACATTCTGGCAGACAAATTAAGCAGAAATATGACAGATCCTCACGAGTGGGAGTTACACCATCAAGTATTCTCAATGATAGCACGGAAATGGGGACAGCCAGACATAGATCTATTTGCCTCCCACGGCAATTACCAGCTGAAAAAATTCTGCACAAGGACCTATCATCCACAGGCCTGGAAAGTGGACGGCTCTATCTTTCAGTTGGACAACATTGACAACCTATGCCTTCCCACCTCTACCTCTACTGACAAAAGTTTTACTAAAGGTCAGAGCAGAGAGGCCACAAGTGATTCTCATTGCTCCGGACTGGCCTCGTCAGCACCCGCTCCTAAAGAGCCTATCTCATTCACCACCTTGGATCCTACCTCAGTTCCCACTTCTGTTGTCTCAGCAGAATTACAAGATCCTCCACAGTCAGCTCAGGACACTAAATCTAGCTGCATGGAAAATACCTTAACTTATCAATCTACACTCCTCTCAAAGGAGGTCCAGAATGTCATCTTGGAGGTCAGGAGACCCAGTACCAGAAAAGCTTACTCAGGCAAATGGAAGCGATTTTGTGCATGGAACCAAGCAAAAGTCCTAAATCCTTGGATATTAAATATACCTCAGATTCTGCAGTACCTAGCTGAGATATTAAACAGTGGCCTTTCCTTCTCATCCATCAAAATCCACGCTTCAGCTATTTCAGCACAATACAATATTGATCCTCCCTTATTCTCACATCTTTTACTAAGACAGTTCCTCAGAGGGGCAAAAAATATAAGGCCCCACGAAATCTACCAGCTCCAGCTTGGGACCTTAACTTTGTACTGGAAAAATTGACATTACCTCCTTTCGAACCTGCCTCCTCAGCAGAACTGCAATACTTGTCATGGAAAACAGCTCTGCTTTTGGCTATTACCTCAGCACGCAGGGTTTCGGAGCTACAGGCCCTTATGGCAGTGCAACCTTTCCTCATTTTCCATCAGGACAGAGTCTCTTTATGTACCAACCCTACTTTCATGCCAAAGGTAGTATCCAGTGTGGCTTTGAATCAGGCTATCCATTTACCTACCTTTTATCCAAACCCCCAGAATAAAGGGGAGAGACTACTTCACTCCCTAGACATTCACAGACAACTTCGATACTATTTGGACAGGGCAAAGTCATTCAGAAAATCTGAACAACTTTTTATGTCTTATGCTGCTGGTGTTCAAGGAAAGGCGATTTCCAAACAGACTATTTCAAAATGGATAGCCCACTGCATCCGCTTTTGTTATTCATTTCATGGGAAAACAGTGCCAGGATACATCAGATCACACTCCACCAGGGCAACAGCTACCTCAGCAGCATATCTCAGGGGGGTCCCAACCAAGGGCATTTTGGAAGCAGCTACTTGGAGTTCAGTGCACACTTTTACCAAGCACTACCACCTGCCACTATACTCTAAATCTAGAGCGGGCTTTGCCACCGCAGTCCTGCAGGGCATTCTAGCCCCTCTTAATTCAGCCTAATACCAGCCACCCTTCCATAGCTTTGGGATTCACCCAAGTGTAATGACTGCAGCAGTATGGCACGATGAACATAGTACAGTTTTGTACCTACCATAAATGTAGATGTTCGAGTGCACATACTGCTGCAGTCCAGGTTTCCCTTCCTCCATCCCCTCTCAGGACAGGGCTTATGACAAACACCTCTAGCATACATCCAACTTGGGGTATTCCTATATGGTGTATTTGCTTGCAACTACTGATTGGTTTTATCTACTTATGTAAGTTTGCATAACATCATGCATTGCCTGCCTATTTGGGAGCACCTGACATCTGGGGCAAGAAAAACTGAAGAAAATGGCGTCTGCTGCCTCTTTTTATACCCCTGCCGCTCTGACGTCAGGGAAGAAGCGACGACAACTGACGCCGGACCAAGACTTTGGAATTCGGCCGACCGAGGACCCGCCTGACGGCAGGATAACCCAAGTGTAATGACTGCAGCAGTATGTGCACTCGAACATCTACATTTATGGTAGGTACAAAACTGTACTTTCCTGACTTTGCTGAAAATAAGGATTTACAGGTTTTAATGCATTTCTGCTGAACAAGTTGGAAAACATACTTTGCAATGTGGTTTTGATTCACTAGAGGCATCTTGCAGGGCTGCTGTCACTGGGTCTGTACTTAGAAGGCATGCTTGGCTTAAGGATTAATATTTGCCAGATCATGATAAAACTAAATTGCTGCATGCTCCCTTAAATCAGGACCGCCTGTTTGGTGACAAAACAGAAGTTCTTAAAAAGATGGAGTAAAAAGCTAAATCTATGCAAACTGTTAAAGATTTCCTACAAGTACAGTCTCTGAGATTTAGTAGGCATTGGCCCTCTAAGAATTGGTCCTTTCCTGCCTCTTCCAGGCCTTCTCAGTCCAAAACTAGAACCAGCCGAACACCCAGGCTTCTGTCCTAGGGTACGCACAGGACTAAGCAGTGGGAAGCTCCCACTTCCAAATCAGGGAGTAGTAAGACTCCCCCCTATGGTAAGCTGTCTCAATGACTTAACTTTAAAACTTCCAAGCACTGCTCAACTGATTGCTCCTTTAGAGGTAAAGATTGCTCTGCAAGCAAAAAACTGTGAACTCATTACCCAGGACAAATGGGTTTTAAATATAGTTTCCCAAGGATACAGATTTCCCTTCCGCATGTTACCAACCCCAAACGGTTGGCCAGATCTACCCCCAAATCAGTGGGCAGAGGCTCAAAAGCAGGTACTCTCTCTTAAGCTTAAAGGCTATTCAGGCTGTACCAGAAGAGGAAAAGGGACAAGGTTTTTACTCAGGGTTTTTCCTGGTACCCAGAAAAGACAACTCATGGCTTCTTCTCCTGGACCTTTCTATCCTAAACACCTTTTTGGTGATTCCAAAATTCAAGATGCTAACTCTTCACCAGTTGCTTCTTATGCTAGGCAAGGATACCTGGTTGGCAACACTGGATTTAAATGAAGCCTACCTGCACATCCCAATCAAGGGAGTATTGCAGAAGATACCTACCTGGACGATTGTCTAATTCATGCAGAAAACTAGGATATACTTTTGAATTGTCTGGCATTTGTACAAAAGGTGTTAACTTGTCTGGGGTACACCTTAAATGAAAAGAAATCGCATCTTGTACTCTGTCAGCAAATTATATTCCTGAGAGCAAGCTTGAACACAACTTCCCAGATGGCTTTCCTCATGCCAGAGAAACAAATTCATTTGACAACTTACTTCAAACTAATGGCCACAAAAACCCTGCTATCTGCAAGGCAAATACTGCAAGCCTTGGGGTTCATGGCCACCTGCATTCTACTAATTCCATATGCAAGACTGCGTATGAAGAAACTACAATGGTATCTAAAAAGTCTACGGTGTCAACATTCTCAGGATCTCGAAGATATGATTCCTATCATTCCTTGCCTACACTTAGTTCCTGTGGTGGGAGGAGGCCAGCCACCAAAACAAAGGACTACCATTCAATCTACCTCCTACCGCCCACACTCTAACAACGGACGCATCAGACTATACATGGGGGGCTCACCTGGCAGGGAAGTGCATTCAGGGCAAATGGAACCTAAGTCAAATGCACTTGCATATCAATCAAAAAGAAATGTTAGCTGTACAGAATGGTCTGACAGCCTTCAAAGACTACATTCTTCCAGAACAATTAATGATAAAGACAGACAAGACCACTGTTATGTGGTACATAAACAGGGGGGTACACATTCTTACCCCCTCTTCAGACTAGCCATGGCATTGTGGAACACAGCCCTGAACTACCAGTTGCATCTACAAGCTCAATTCCTGCCAGGAAAACTAAATACACTGGCAGACGAACTAAGCAGAAAACCTCATGGACTCGCACGAGTGGAAAATGGAACCAAGGATTTTCAACAAGTTGACAAGAAATGGGGGAGCCTAAATATAGACCTGTTTGCCTCCCCCCAGAACTATCAATTGTACAAATTTTGCACAAGGACTCCCCACAAACAAGCTTGGAAATTGGATGTTCTGTCCTTCAGCTGCCTTTCCTCCTCTGCCTCTGCTCTCCAAAGTACTACTAAAGATTAAACAAGACAAACCAAGGACGATTTTGATTGCACCAGACTGGCCATGCCAACACTGGTACCGCCTCCTGTGCAGTGTGTCACTGTTGGCCCCATGGCACCTGCCTCAGACTCCTACCCTATTGTCTCAGCAGGAGAATCAGATTCTGCACCCTCAGCTTCAAACACTGAACCTAGCAGTTTGGCTAATTGCCTAACCTCTCCTTTACCATCCCTCAGTAAACCAGTGATGGATATCATTTTAAAGGCAAGGAGGCCTAGTACTAGAAAATCTTATGCTGAAAAATGGAAAAGATTCTGTATCTGGAACCAATCTCAAGGGATGAGCACAGCAGTGCCCAATTTACCTCAGATTTTACAATACTTAACTGAGATGCTTCACAAGGGCCTGTCTTTCTCCTCTATCAAAATTCACGCCTCAGCCATTTCAGCTCATTGTAGCACAGAACCTCCCCTCTTCTCTCGTCCACTACTCAAGCAGTTCCTCAGAGGGGCCAAAAATTTACGACCACCTAGGAGAGCTCCAGCTTCAGCCTGGTATCTTAACTTTGTATTGGCAAAACTCACTCTTCCTCCATTCGAGCCAGCTGCTACTGCAGACTTAAAATTCCTTTCTTGTAGTCATCTGCTACTGCAGACTTAAAATTATTTTCTTGGAAAACAGCTTTCCTTTTAGCAATCACTTCAGCAAGAAGGGTGTCTGAATTACAGGCCCTTATGGCAGTGGAGCCTTTCATCTTTCATGCTGACAGGGTGTCCCTCAGGACCCAATCCCTCCTTCATGCCCATGGTGGTATCCAGTGTGGCCCTTAATCAGTCCATTCATTTGCCAACATTCTTTCCTAATCCACAGTACAAAGGGAAATGGATACTGCACTCTTTAGATGTGCACAGACAACTTAGATTCTACTTGGACAGGACTAAACCTCAAAGGAAATCTGAACAACTGCTGGTGGCATTTGCTGCAGGGGCAGAGGGGAAGGCTATTTCAAAGCAAACCATTTCCAAATGGATAGGCCACTGCATTAATTTCTGCTACAAGCACCTTGGAAAACCTATCTCACTGGGGATTAGACCCCACTAAGGGGCTGCATCTACCTCTGCAGCCTTTCTCAGAGGCGTCCCTACCAGGGACATCCTAGAAGGTGCTATCTGGAGTTCTGTACATACTTTCACCAAGTATTACCATCTGCCAGTTTTCTCTAAATCCAGAGCTAGCTTTGCCACTGCAGTTTTGCAGGGCCTTATAGCTGGTCGTAATGCTATCTAAATTCCTCCTCCCATCCTATCTACCCAAATGTGATGACTGCAACAGTGAAACACGAAGAACATAGTACAATTGTGTACACTTACCATAAATGTAGATGTTCGAGTGTATTCACCGTTGCAGTCCTGGTTACCGTCACTCCAGCCCCTTACTTCTTTTGGCTATACCTCTACTTTCCTTTACTATGCTCAAAAGCTTTTTGGTGTATTTGCTTTTTTGTTGGAGGTATAACCTTGTATATTTATAGATTTAATTGCTCCCCATTAGGGGGGGCACTTGACATCTGGGGCAAGAAAAACTGATGTAATGGCGTCTGCTTCATGTTTTATACCCCTGATGACATGACGTCACGGAAGAAGGGACAGCAGCAGATGCAGGACCCAAGATTTTGTTAATCAGGTCGACTGAGGGCTACTGCAAGCAGATAACCCAAATGTGATGACTGCAACAGTGAATACACTCAATCATCTACATTTATGGTAAGTGTACACATCTTTACTTTATTAAATCCCAACGCTGGGGTTTATCAGAAGGAAAACTATTTGGTAATTACAACAGATATCCAGGAAGGATAAGTCCACCTTAGAACTTAAAAAAAATATTTGTTTTTCACTTTGTTTTCTAAACTATTTTTAACACCTCAAAATCACTCTTTGAGTTTTAATGTTTTTCCACAAATGGCTGCCTTGGGGACTTAAGTATCAACATGATCTTGTTTTTCTTCAACCTTTTCTCTTTCCCATAATTAATTTCAAGTTTGGTTTATGTGAGTCATGCTAGACATAAGGAGGTAGTGGCGCATTCCCATCCGATTTACATATAATGGGATTAGCTTCAGTTACTCTCATGCGTTCTGTAACAGGATTGCTGCTTTTTTTCTGGAATGACTGTTTTACACTATACGAAGGAGTCGTACAGCTGCAACCAAAAAAGTAGGTAAGTTGTAGAGCTTTGTTCAAAGTATCCTTTTGTAGTCCAAGATGAACAGACTCCCCCCCCCCCCCCTACACACTATCTGTGAGGTGACAAAACTGTCACTGCACTTGGAGATCCTTGCAGTTTCATATGTGATAACACTATTGGAAAGGAAGGGATTCAAGGATAATTATTTTCCCCGATACCTGCAGGGAAAGATTTTTTTTGCCTGAATGCTCTAGAAAATACTTAATTTTCATTTGTTTTTTTTTAAACTAATGGCATGTTCTTGTTTCCCCTTAGTAAGTTTCAAAACAAAATATGACCAACTTTGTATTCCTTGACTTTGGGTAACTATTTTTTCCGAGGCACAGATGTCTTGTAGCATAATATTTTCTGTCTTGTTGTTCTGCTTATGCAATGATTTGTTAAAGTACAGGAAATTCACTCTTCTACAAACCTGACTCATTGATAATGACTTAGTAAAGTTAAGGGAGTGGAAAATAATTCTATTCTCCCGTCTTTTCAGCGGGAAGATTTTTTTTTCTGGATGGAGGGGGTGTGGAATATTGTACGGAATTCTTTATCCGTTGCAATTGTTTTTTTAACAAATTTTATGTTCTTTTTGTCCTTATTAAGCTTTTCTGCAATGCTACAGCCAAATATTACAAACTTTCTATTCCTTACATTTGGATACCGTTTGCAGCACAGGTGTCTTCTGGCATTATAGATTCATAGATTGTTACTAGGCTAATGACCTGGGAGAAGGGGGGGGCTTTCTATGTTTAGACAAGTTTTCTCTAAAGAATAATGATGCCATTTCCAAATAGGACATTGCGAGACAGGTATTTATAAGCTACCTTTGTTTTTCTCTCTTATCAGCAAAACGGATTCCTTAATAATGACAGAAGTACTACTTATGTTCTGGGTTCTATAAGACTTAGTAATTACTCTATGTACTTTTGCAGGAAACCGTGTTCCTGATGTTTGTAATCATCAGTGTATGGTGACATACAGCAACCCATTCCTGTTCTTCTAACTGAACTTGTGATATGTCTGGCAGGAAGTGCAATGGACTAAAATCTTGCTTCCAGTGCTAAGAGTACAACAGATATGCATCACCCACTGGAAGGATGTCACAAGAAAGTATAAAAGACCTTATAAGCGGTGTCACTCTGCTAGTTGATGGGGTTTCCACCTGTCTCACTTCCTGCAGAGCAGTCCTGATTTTGGGCAGTTCTTTCCTGTGGGAGGGTGGAATCATGAAAATTGTAAATGTCAATACTTTTAGAAAAAATATTTTCTGACTTTTTAGTACATGTCACAAACATATTTGATAATACTTTTAAATCATCTTAATATATAAAGTAATATAAACAGCCAACATTTAAAGCTTAGCATTTCAGTATTTTGATGCTGCTTATGTAAATTTGTCAGAAAAGGTGATGACTGCCTTTGAACCCCTTACTGATTTAATTACTTTATTTTGCTATGAACGGCATGGCTACACTGGAAGCAACTGTCAGTCAGTGTACATTCTCTTTTAATGTGTAATAAAGACAATGGAAAACAGTTTCACACTACTTTTTCTTTTTTGTTGCAGTTGCTGACCTTCTGACATCAGCATGACTAACTGCCCGTATCAGCAATACCTGCTAGGGTAAACTACAGATTTCTATGTGTCTGTGGTAGGTCATGCAGGATGAGACAAATTCCTCCGCAAAGTATGTGAGGTCAGCTTAAAAAAAGTTGGCGGGATTTCCCTTCCTTTGATTCAAAGGCAAGGAAATAATGATCTGATGTCATCACTCATTCTCGGATCCAACTTGGCTGCTTCCTCCAGTTCATGTAACACTGAAACTCTCGATCTCCTTCCTTTACCCATAATACCCTAATCACCTAATATACCATAGATCTCGTTTGCCGCCTTAACGTTTGGACAATTGGTTGCTGATCACTCCTGAGGGAGCTTTAGATTGCTTTTGTGAGTTGGAAAGATTCCATTTATTAGAATTTTGCTTTCCTTTCTCCCTTTATTTTACATTTAAAATATTGCTGTTTAAAGTTACTGTTAAATCATTTACGTTTACTCTGAGTATATCTTAATTACCATTGTTGGTATTTTTCTCCTCTTCCCATTTTGCCTATTAAAAAAAAAAGACAGACTATTCCTGTTTGTTTACCTCAACTGTTTTGATGTCTGACAAGCCTTCTGGTTTTAGGAAATGCATGAACTGTGGCCATAAAATTATTAATTCGGATGTACATTCTAAATGCATCTATTGTTTAGGCCCATCTAATCTTGACTCCGATTGTAACACATGCAAAGGGTGTCATTCCTGTGCATTGACAGAAAAAAAATAAGTTAATTCTTACAGGAATGGTACCCCCCAAACCTGCTTCTGTAGCCTCTGGGACTCGAACCTCTCCCCTCCAAAGAGTTGATAAGGTAGACTGTCTTTCTCCAGACCTGTCTACTTCTGCGGCATCAGTATCTGAAACTCCTGTTAAAGTGTCAAAACAATCTGAGCCTACCACTTTGAATCAGAGACCTAGATTGGAAAAATATCCTCTGATCCGATCACTGCAATTTCTCCCAGATCCAGTATCCTCTTTGCTCCCGTCCCCCTTTTTGGAATCTCCTAGACACTATTCAAGGCAGTCTTCCAGGGTATCATCCATTTCTCTTCCAAGAGCTTTACAGAAGCTGATGTAGACAGGATGATGAGGAAGTTCCTCAAGATGCAGATTGAAATGTGAGTTCTCCTGGCTCTGACCCTGTCTGGTTTAGAGATCCTTGTCAGTACTACTCCTCCATTGTGAGATCCTTCTCCAGTCCAACCTTTGGTTTTGGAGAAATTGGATATGAAAATCCTGGATTCGTAAGTCTCTGATATGAAGATGTTGGCATCTTTGATGGTGTCTGAGTGGTCCGCAGCTGAGCACTTTGGAATTGGATGACTGTTGGAGCTGAAGCATTGGTGCTTGCTCCGGGTTTTGGATTCAACTTCGAAGTTGTCAAAGCAGTCTGTGCCCCTTGTTGCTTCAGTGCTGGACAACTTGGCTGCCAATCTTTCCTTGACTAATTTGCCTTTGGGGCAGAGGGAGCAGACAGTCCATAATCCTATCTTATTGGATTAGTCTGTGGCCTATTCTTCGAGGCATTCTGTCTTCAAGCTGGTAGAGGGAGAGCTTTCTTTGTTTCCCAGAGTCAAGACATATTTTCCCTGTTTTTTTCTGACTAACAAGTTTCATTCGATTCTGTGTCCAGAGCCTCAATAATCTGTTCCATCAGTTTCTAGACAAGCCAGCAGGGTATAGCAATCTCTTTTGACACTTCTCCGGAGCATCCCACCAAAGAGGTCCCTAGGAAGAGGAAGTGTAAAAGGAGGCAGTTAGAATCTCTGCAAAAGTCTTGTCACATAGGACACTGATTTTGATGAAGAACGAGAAGGGTCTTCCAGATCACCACCCGAAGATGTCTCATTTTGGAGACATCCTAGAACTCCTGAAACAAAGGGGTGGTTGGTCTCCTGATAGCCCTTCCCAAGAGGAGTTAGTATTCCTGTAGGCCTTTGGCGCTGGCTCATCTACCTACTGGGTGACTATGCCCATTGATAAGCTCATTGTCTTGGTCTCTTGATGGGCGTGGAAGGAGTCTGACACTATTGAGCCCATCTCTGAGACCAGATGAGATCCTGACATCGCCTAAGGCTAAAACGTTTTGGAATAAGGAAGTACCCATTGATGCCATGGTCATATCAGCAGCCAATAAGAAGGAACTGTCAGAATAAAGTTCCTCTGTCCACCTTTTATACAACAGATTTGGGAGGCATGTCTATGCTTCAGTGACTTTTGCTCTTAGGTCACTGAATTACTCCGCACATTTTACAAGACTTTGGAGGAATTTACTGAAATAACTTTCTAAATCCCGATCTTGGGACCACATCCTCCGAGGTAGAGAGCACTATTTCTTGCAGTTGGCTGCCCTTCAATCCATTTCAAACTCGTGCATGAGGCTGATCTCCCATGCAGCTGAAGGTACCTCATGGGCGGGTGGGTTCAGGCATTTCCATCCGAAGACATACATGTATGTGCTTGTGTGACTTTGTGTAGCCTTTCAAAGCTTCCTTTGTTAATGCTCCTTTTGACGGAAATTCCGTATTCAGCCCCAAAGTTAGACACTCCGCTATGGTCTGCTGGTGGCGTACATTTTCTGACCCCTCAGTGGACCTTTTCTAGGAACCAATGAGTCAGATGGAAAATGTAGTTCAAAAAAATCCCAGAAGGTCTCTTCCAAGATCCATATTGAGGCAGTTTCCCCAAGAGCAGAGGGAAAAATTGTAATGGAAGATGCCACCTATGTTGCAGAGGTGGTCCATATAATCAGGGAACTAGAGATATTTTCTCTGACAGATCCCATAAGTGCTCATGAAAGGAGGCCTGACTGTCCATCCCTGGAGGCAGTCCGGAATAATTTATCCCTGCATCAGGGAGCCTGGCTAGAAATTAAAAAAAGATTTAATGGTGCAGAGTATAATATCCAGAGGTTGTGTAATACTATTTTCCCATGCACCCCACCCAATCAGAGGGAAGCAGCAGCACTAGAAATAAACAAGCTGCTAGAAAGGGTCATCCAAGAGGTCTCCCCAACTAGAAAGATTACGAAACTTATTCAAGATTCTTTAGTGCCACAGAAGACAGGGGACTGGAGACCCGTCTTGGATTTCGACAAACTAAATTGATTATTTCAACATACAAACTTCGGAATGGTCACTGTGTGGTCCATGGTGCCTTTTCTGTACAAGGATGACTGGATGTGCTTATTACCTCTTCAGGATGCATGCTATCCTATAAAAATGCCCAGATGATCCAATAGATATCTACGCTTCCAGCTAGGAGTTGGTCATTACCAATTCAGAGCTCTGACCTTTGGTCTCACTATAGCCCCCAGGCTGTTTACCAAGTGTATGGCAGTAGCTGCAGCTCACTTGAGACTGCAAGGTTTCAGTGTTTCCAGATCTGGTCCATTGTCTTCTAACCTCTGACCAGGCATTATCTGAATCAAGCTCAGGACTACTTACTCCAATTATGCTCTCACCTGGGGATTTTTGTCAGTTACAACACATCTCAACTCAAACCACTTCAGATATTGGAATTTGTAGGTGCTCTATTCAATATGGTCACTCAAACAGCTTCTGTCCCGGGTTCAAACAGTTCAGTTCCAGGTCAAAAATATAATTCAAAAGTCTTCTCTTTCAGCTCGTCTGATCTCCGAAGCATTGGGATCCATGTCAGCAGCAATCATTTTAGTAATCCTGGCAAGGTACCATATAGGGATCCTTTAGTAGCTACTTGGCAACTCAGTGGTCACTTCTCCAACAATCATTATCCAGTCAAATCAAAATGTAAGCTTGCAAAATGTTGTTGATCCATTCCAGTCAGTTACAAGAAGGCCATCCCTTTGATGTTCTTTGTGTTTCACTTTTGCAGTCATTACATTTGGGGTAATCTGCTGGCAGGTTGCCCTCAGTCAGCCTGATTAACAGTCTTGGGTCCTGCATCGGTTGCTGTCCCTTCTTCCATGACATCAGGTCGTCGGGGGTATAAAACATGCAGCCGATGCCATTACATCAGTCTTTCTTGCCGCGCGATGCCCAAAGCAGAAGCAGTTCACAAGTGCTGGTTGGCCGACCCCTGAATTTTCATTTTCGAGTTTCAGAACCGAAGTCTTAAACTAAAAGCTAAGAACCCCATTGGGGAAACATTTCTTGCTCCTTACCGATGTCAGTAAAAGTTAATAATTGCATTACTTGTGGGAAGCAAATACCTTATAAGGATTTTCATTTGTACTGTATTCCTTGCCTAGGCCCTGATCATAATGTACCTTGTTGTCTGTTTTGTGCTAGATTTAATCAACGCACTATTAAATGTAAGAACATTTTTGCTTCTAAGTATTTTGGCTCACGATTTAACTATCTGACTACCGAAATACCTAAAAAACGCAAAGAAAAAGACTGAGACAGGCCGTTGAGGTCCAAAACTGACGACAGCGCTTCTCCTAAGCCAGCCGCTAGTTCGCTGGTACTCAGTGAGGCGCTTTCGCAACACCTGATGCCCGCTACTTTTGATTCGCAGTCCTCTACTGAGACCCATTTGGAGACCAGTATGCCGCGAGATGCTTTAAGTAATGAACCCGCGGATGTCTCTACCTTAGATGGGTCCGGAGCCGCTGTGCAGGCACCGGCTTCTGAGGGTGTTTTCAGGCCTAAAGATTTATATATTAAACTGACGCCATCTTCAAAACTAAGGCCAAAATCTACTTCTATGTCTAAAAAGCCGATGCTTGGGCCACGTGTGCAGGCCCCTATGCCTAAAAAACAAATGATCAAAATGGCTGAAGATTTAATTACCTTGATCAGGGGTAGCAAACTCCCTCCTGCTAAAAGACCTAGGCAAGACATTGATTATGAATCTTCTGATCAATATTTGATTTCTTCTGATTCTTCTACATAACAGGATGTATCTATACCTACTTATGAGGACTCTGACTCAGAAGATTCCATTCCTTCTGCTTCTTCCACTGAGGATTTCTCTTTTGGAGAAACTTTACATACCTTAAGGGAACATTTCCAATGGGAATGTCAGGATTTTTCTGAATCTAAAGAGAGACTTGGGGATTTTCTTCTTCCTCAGCATAGGCCTTTAGCTATACCTTCTGTTCTAGACATTGTTGATGTTTTTTCAGAATCTAGAATAACTCCTGATTCTCTGCCTCTGGCTCCTAGTAAGCCAGACAGATACTACAGGGTTCCTGACACCCACAGATTCCTTTTCAAAAATCCTACTGCTAATCCTGAAACCATTTCTCAGGGTCCCAAGGGCATTAAGGCCTCTACTGCTAAAAATCCTACCCCTTCTGATAGAGATTTCAGGGCGCTGGATAGATGGGGTAAGAAGGTTTACATGTCTGCAACCTTGGCAATCAGGGCTTTAAACTCAATTTCATATGCTTAAATATCAACAGTATATCATGGGACTACTTAAACAGAAAATTATGTTAATCTCTGACTGTGTGGAAAATAAAGATTTGCAGGATTATTACATTCAGCTGAACAAGTTGGAAAACATACTTTGCAATGTGGTTTTGATTCCTTAGAGGCCTCTTGCAGGGCTGCTGTAACTGGATATGTGCTAAGAAGGCATGCTTGGCTCAAAGAACAAACTCGGCCTGACCATGTTAAAGCAAAATTGTTGGATGCTCCTTTACAACAAGACCGTCTCTTTGGTAACAAGGCTGAAGAAGTGTTAAAAAAGATGGAAGATAAAGCTGAATCTATGCAAATTGTGAAATATTTCATACAAGTGCAACCTCCAAGATTTAGTAGGCACTGGCCTACTAAGAACTGGTCCTTTCCAGTCCCCTTGAGAGCCTCTCAAGTCAAATCAAGACATTCCAAAGGCTCCTGGTTTCAGTCACAAGGAACTTTCAGAACAAAACAATGGGGTGCCTCCACCTCCAAATTTGGAAACAACAAGGCACCTCCCTATGGTAAACAGTCTCAACGACTTCCCTCTACAATTACCAAGCACTTAACTTTTAGCCACCCCTTTGGGGGGGAAACTGGCACTTCTTGCACAAAACTGGCAACTTATTACCCAGAACAAATGGCTTTTAAATATAGTATCCCAGGGATACAGATTTCATTTCCACATGTTGCCAATCCCAAACTGATGGCCAGATCTGCCCCCAAATCAGTGGGCAGAGGCCAAGAAACAAGTTCTGTCCCTCATGAACATGGGGGCTATTCAACCAGTACCAGAAGAGGAAAAGGGACAAGGTTTCTACTAAAGACTTTTCCTGGTACCCAGAAAAGACAATCATGGCGTCCAATTTTGGACTTATCCACTCTAAACATATTTCTGGACTTTCCTAAATTCACGATGCAGACTCTTCAGCAGTTACTACCTATGCTAGGCAAAGATGCCTGTTTTTTAACTCTAGACTTGAGGCTTACCTGCATATCCTAATCAGGGAATCTTGCAGAAGATACCTCTGCTTCAAAGTAGGCTACTTGCATTACCAGTTCTCTGCACTGCCCTTTGGGTTATCTACTGCGCCCAGGGTTTTCACAAAGTGCCTGGCACCAGTAATTGCATTTTGCAGGCAAAGAAATATTCAAATATATCCATACCTGGAAGATTGTCTAATTCAGGCAGAAAACAAGGACATTCTTCTAAAGCATTTGGCATTTGTAAAAAGGTTTCTAACTTGTCTAGGGTACACCATAAACGAAAAGAAATCACAACTGGGTACCCCTTCAAAAAATTACATTCCTGGGTGCAAGCTTGAATACAACTGCCTAGATGACTTTACCTTATGCCAAAAAAGCAAATTCAATTGATGACTTACTTCATACTGGTGGCCACAAAAACCCTGCTATCTACAAGACAAATTCTGCAAGCCTTGGGATTCATGGCCTCCTGCATTCTTCTAATTCCATATGCAAGACTGCATATGAGGAAACTTCAGTGGTACTTAAAAAGTTTATGGAGTGAACATTGTCACAGCCTGGAAACAATGAATGTTAAGTTGTCTATCTCACCTTCATTCTTGCTGGTTGGGTTCGGAGCAGATCCTCATCTCCGACTCGGCCATCTTCAAAAGCTCGAGAGCTGCTTCCTGGCGCGAGGCCCCCTCCTATATCCCATGATGCCTGGCGCTAGATAAGTAGATCTTGTTTGCCGCTTCTGCTACGAGGTTGCGTTTACTGGCTCGGGTCGTAATTTTCACTTTGTTCTTATATTTAGGACTTTTTTGTACTTTGTTAGGTATACTTTTATTGTTATAGCTCAGAGTAGATTCTATAGCAGTTTATTAGTGTTTATCCCCCCTTCAAAACTTGTTTTCTCCTTAGAGAGTTTTTCCTTTCCCTCCCCCACCCCCCATTTACCTTTTAAAGTAAGCCGTTTTAGTTAGAGGCTTATCATTGTTTTATTTTTAAGGTAGACAAAAGTTTACTTTTTAGTAAATTGTGGTAGCTTGTAGGTCTTATATTATTATTGTGTGTGTGTGTGTGTGTGTGTGTGGGCTGTTAGGGTGTGGTAACTTGTGTGAATTGTGTGTATTTTTTTTCAGTTACCTACTCTCCACTCTACTTGTTATTTGTATTTGATTTTCCTTTACAGGAATGTCTAAAGACACAAAAGTGATGGGATTCAAGAAGTGTGACTGATGCTGTCAGAAAATGTCTCTGACAGATGGTCACACTTCTTGTGTCTACTGCTTGGGCTCCCTACACCTGCAGGACTCTTGCTCGGTGTGTCACACCTTTAGTCCGAGTCCTGCAGGAGCGTAGGAATAAGCTTATCCTGAGGGGTTTGCTTAAACCTGAAGGATCACCAGCCAAGACTCAGTCAGTGAAACCTTCTAGGCCATCAAAGCCATCGGCTCCCAGCTTGGAGCCGTCGCCGGGTATGGCTTCTGCTTCAACTTCGGTTCCGGCTGGAACCGAAGTACCGATCTCTACGTCAGCTTCGGCTCCGACTGGAGCCGAAGTACCTATCTCTCAGTCGGCTCCGACTCTTCCGTCGGAGCCGAAGTACCTATCTCTCAGTCGGCTCCGACTCTTCCGTAAGGAGCCGTCAGGGAGTCGGAAACGCTCCAGGTCACCATCATTGGAGCCAATACACTCTGCTCCAGGGTCACCCTTATTGCAATCTGAGCGGAGTCATCGATCCCACTCTTCTCAGTCGTCTAGGCTATTTGACCATGATTTGGAGAGAGTGGTGAGCAGGCTTTTAAAGTTGCAAGCCCTGGCAAAAATGCTATCCAGCCCCCCTCACCAGGGTTCGACTCTACCTGTTTCTCCAATAGTTCGTCCTTCGACTCATCCCTTGAGTTCAGAGCCGGAGCATGCTGTGGCTGGAGCCGTGGGTCCATCGGCACCGATACCTCCCCTTTCGGTGCCGTCGTCGGCTCCGATCTCTTCCATGGTGCCGTCCTTGGAGGGATCTGGGCGCCGGGACTGCCTCGTCAGCTCCGAGGGAGCAAGTGGCATCAGACCCTTGTCCAACCCCGTTCTTCCTATCGGAGCTTCGGCGCAGGTGAGTTCGGCTCCTACATCAGCGCTGTCCCTCTCTGTGCCGGGAAGGATTCTGGTCTCTTCGGAGCCAGAGCCGTTTATGGCATCGAGAAGGGGTGCCTTCGAGGTCATGAGGAGTGTGCTGGCATCTGAATCAGCCTCACGGTCGGCCTCATCAGCTCCTCCCCCCACATGGTGCCTGCTCCTGCCTCTGCCCCTCCTCCAGACCCCAAGCATGGGGAACAAGGGCTCCAGGGCACCCCACTAGGTGTATCTTCCTCTTCCGAGGCCTCCCCTGTTCATTCAGAGGAGCCCCCTCGAAAGAGAAAATGCAAGAGGAAGCATGTTGACTCCCCTGAGTCTGTCACCTCAGACACTGATTTGGAGGAGTTGGAAGGGTCCCTGAGATCCCCCTCTGAGGACGTCTCCTTCTCAGACATCCTTGAAATCCTTAGGCAGAGGGGGAACTGGACTACCCTTAACCCTTCCAAGGATGAGTCGGTATTCCTGGACACATTTGGTTCCCGACCCTCCACCTCCTGGGTGTCTCCGCCTTTCGATCCACTGATGTTGGTGGTGGCTCGAAAGGCGTGGTCAGCTCCAGACGCAATGGAACCAGTTCCCCGTATGCCCACAAAATTCATAACCGCCCCTCAGGACAAGCAATTTATGACCAAGGGTGTTCCCGTTTATGCTATGGTGGTAGCAGCGGCCATTAAAAAGGAGTTGGCTGAAACTTCATCTGTCCATCCCCCTAATCTAGGACGATGGACAGATATGGGAAGCGGATGCTTTCCTCAACGACCTTTTCCATGAGGTCTCTGAACTATTTGTGCCATTTTACCTGCCTTCAAAGGGATCTCCTTAAAGAGTTAGGAGATACCCTTCAAGATCCATCAGCTGCGGGGGCTCAGGCTAAGATTGCCTCCCAGCTGGCGACTCTAAATTCTGTAGTAAACTCCTCCATGCGGCTCATCTCTTATGCAGCCGATGGAGTGAGTAGGGCCGCAGGCACAGGTGTGGCTTTGAGGAGACATGCTTGGATGCGGTTATGCAACTTTGCAGAACTCTTTAAGGTGTCTTTCAGCAACATCCCCTTTGATGGTTCTGCTCTGTTTGGACCACAGATGAAGGATACCCTTACCAGGTGTGAGCAGGAAGGCAAGACTCTCTCTGCCGTTGGAGTCCGTTTTTCCACTCCTTTAAGACCGTATCCCAAGGGTCAGAAGAGTGGGAAGATGTGGTTCGGAAATCCCAGGGAGCTGTGCCTGACACACATGGAGAGTTCCCCTCCAGGGGCAGAGGAGGGAACAATAGATGCCGCCCTAGGGGTGGGGGTGGGGGGTCTGCAAAATCAGGGCCAAAGCGAATCCTTCTCTGACGAGCCCTTCCAGCATCCCTGAAGTGCTGCCTGGCTGTCCACCTTCGGAGGCAGTCGGGGGAAGATTATCGCTGTACCCAGAAGCCTGGCAAAGTATAACAAAAGACAAATGGGTACTTTCTATCATATCCAAAGTCTACAAAATCCCCTTCTTTCGCACTCCCTACATTCCCAACAAATCCCTTCCAGATGTTCCACCAAATCTAAGGGATCAAGCAGTTCAAGAAATTTCAAAACTGCTAAGAAAAAGAGCCATCCAGTCAGTCCCAGCAGACCAACAAGGATCCGGAATTTACTCAAGGTTCTTTTTGGTACCAAAAAAGACAGGGGATTGGAGACCTATTCTGGATCTCAGCAGACTAAACAGGTCTGTTCAAAGAACGAAGTTCCGGATGGTCACGCTACAGTCCATTTTACCCTTTCTGGGTCAGGACAATTGGATGTGCTCCATAGATCTTCAGGATGCGTACTACCATATCAAAATGCATAGACGCTCCAGAAGATTCCTCCGCTTACGGCTGGGAGCCAGTCATTATCAGTTCAGAGAGCTGCCCTTTGGTCTCACCACAGCCCCCCAGGGTGTTCAAATGTTTGGCAGTAGTCACCGCTCACTTGAGATGGCAAGGATTCCAGGTGTTTCCATATTTAGACTGGCTCCTTACTGCAACCACCAGGCATCACCTGCTGCTAGCCAGAGACTACACCATCCAAACGTGCTCCACTCTAGGCATCACAATAAATTTCGAAAAGTCTGCATTGTCGCCTTGTCAATCTATCACCTTTATAGGCAGAAATTTAAACACAAAGGACATGTCAGCGACTCTACCAGTAGACAGAGTGTTAGCCATTCGATGACATGTGCAAGGTCTTATTAGGTTGCAAAAAGATTCAGGCCAGATTTGTCCTAAAAACATCGGGTCTCATGGCAGCGGCTATAATACTAGTCCCCCTTGCACACTTTCATATGAGGATTCTTCAGTGGATGCTTGTTCACACAATGGTCTTTCCAGCAACTCCCGATGTCTCACAGGATAACGATCACACATGCAAAAACCAACTTGTTTGGTGGATGGTTTCCCCATCATTACACCAGGGCAGACCATTCGTTCTTCCTCCCCCAGTAGCTACGGTAACCACGGGCGCCTCCCTGATTGGATGAGGGGGCAATATGAGGGCAGAACAGTCCAAGGCAATCTGGCAGCCTCACGAGTACCATCTGCATATCAATGTCTTGGAGATGAGAGCCGTGCTTATAGCGTTGCAAGCTCTTGAGAACTCTATTCCCACCGGGACCATTGCAATTCAAACAGACAATATGTCAGTGGTATGGTACATCAACAAGCAGGGCGGACCCAAGTCATACCCCTTATGTTGAGAAGCACTCAGACTTTGGCAGTGGGCAATCTCTTCCCAACAGTTTCTGATAGCAGTGTACATCCCTGGGAAGTCCAACGTTATAGCAGACAGGCTGAGCAGAGCAATCCTCATGCCTCACGAGTGATCTCTCAGACTGTGGCGGACAGAATCTTCCGTAAATGAGGTCAGCCTTGCTGCGACCTTTTTGCCACCCCCTTCAACAGCAAGTGGGACAATTTTTTCTCTCTCCTACTTCTTCCTGGACACCTCCCCAGGGGCGCTGTAGTTCACGATTGGCCCCAGGGACTTTCCCTCCATTCCCCCTGATTCCCAAACTAATTCAGAAAGCTACCACACTGGGATGCAAGATGATCCTCATTGCCCCTTACTGGCCTCAACAAATTTGGTTCTCCTTCCTGCATCATCACCTTCTGGAGCGACCCTGGACCCAATTCCAGATGATCTGATCCATCAATCTGGTGGGCTGCACCAATCTCTTCAATCTCTCCAGCTCACTGCTTGGTTTCTCCACTTCTGACTTTAGCCAGGCTTCCCAACCTCTCCCATTCGGTGCGTGAAATCATCTTATCCTCGCATAAGTCGACCACTAGAAAGACTTATGCTAGTAAGTGGAAATGTTTTTCCTTATGGGCAGAGAACAGGAATATATATCCCTTTTCAGCCCCTGTGCACCATATTTTAGATTTTCTAGCAGAACTTTTTCAAACTGGATCCTCTTCTGCCACGATTAGAGTTCAGCTAACTGCAATTTCAAATTTTCATACGGGCCTATCTCATTCAAGCATCATGTCCCATAAGCTTTGTAAAGCGTTTCTGAAGGGGACTACTCTACTCAGGCCCCAGTAAGAGATCCCCCGCCTCCGTGGGATCTGAAGTTGATTTTAGCTTTCCTGATTACTGCCCCCTTTTGAACCGGAAACTTCTTGTTCCTTGAAGTTTCTTTCTTGGAAAACCCTTCTTTTGGTTGCAGTTACGTCGGCCAGAAGAGTTTCTGAACTTCAGGCTCTTCGTGTTAGTCCTCCTTACCTAGTTTTTCACAATGATAGAGTTTCTCTTCGGACTAATCCTTCCATTCTCCCAAAGGTTACTTCTGATTGTAATTTGAATCAGTCCATTGAACTGCCCATGTTCTTTCCGAATTATTCCAACAAGGCAGAATACAAATTACATCAGTTGGACGTCCATAGACAATTACGCTTTTACTTGTATAGAACCAAGCAATTCAGAAAATCAGACCAGTTGTTCCTATCTTACGCTGAAGGAAAACAAGGCATACCGGTGACAAAAGTCACCTTACCTAGGTGGTTGTCTTCTACTATCGCCTTTATATATCAGTTGAGAAATAAAGACCTTCCTGCTAAACCCAAAGGTCACTCCACCAGAGCTTTAGCTACTTCTGTGGCTTTTCAGGCTAGATTGCCAATGGAAACTATTTGTGCAGCAGCTACCTGGGCTAATCCACATACCTTCATTTCACATTATAAGCCGGATGTGGCTTCCAGAAGCAGAGCTGATTTTGGTTCCACTGTTCTGAAGAGTCTGTTCCGATGAGCCACCCAGGATTGAGGTGCTAGGGACGCTGTCCCAACCAGCAAGAATGAAGGCGAGATAGACAACTTAACATTAAGACGTTATGTACCTACCATAATGTTCCATGTTAGTTGTCTACTTCTCGCTTTCTTTCATGCGTCCCACCCTCCATCGCCCTATCCTAGTAGACCGAGAAGAGTTCCTGAGGCTTCTTTATCACTGGCTGAGTCTTTTCTGGCTGTTACTTCTGACTGTCAGTCTCTCCAGTAGTTTCCTGTATCCTGCTACAGTCACTGTATTATCATGATTATTATTATTATGTCTGTAGTTAGGTTACCAAACGAGATCTGGGTATCTAGCGTAAGGCATCATGGGATATAGGAGGGGGCCTTGAGCCAGTAAGCCGCTCTCGAGCTTTTGAAGATGGCTGAGTCGGAGCAGAGGATCGGCTCCGAACCCAACCAGCAAGAAAGAAGGTGAGAAGAAGACTACTAACATGGAACGTTATGGTAGGTACATAACTTCTTATTCCTATTATACCTTTCCTGCAACTAGAGTTCCTATGGTGGGCAGAGGCCTGCCACCAAAACAAGGGACTGCCATTCACTCCACTGCCTGCCACCCAAACCCTAACTACAGACGCAGCAGACTATGCTTGGGGGGCTCATCTGGCAGGAAAGTGCATTCAGGGCAAATGGAGCCTAAATCAAATGCACCTACATATAAATCGGAAAGAGATGCTAGCTGTACAGAATGCACTGACAGCCTTCAAGGACTACCTTCATAGGTTCATAGATTAGTACTAGGCTAACTGCCCTTGCGAGCCATTTTAAGCCTAGCCAATTGTCCCCTGTGAGATTCAAACCATGTACCTTGCGTTTGTAAGGCAAACACCTTAACCATTAGGCCACCCTCCCAACCCCCTCATCCAGGAGAAATAATGATAGACAGACAACACCACAGGTATGTGGTACATAAACAAGCAGGGGGGTACACATTCCTACACCCCCTTTGCAGACTAGCCATCGCATTGTGGAACACGGCCTTGACCTATGAAATACAACTACAAGCTCAATTCCTGCCAGGAAAGTTAAATACTCTGGCAGACGAACTAAGAAGAAATCTTACGGACCCACACGAATGGAAACTGGAACGACATGTTTTCAACTTGTTGACACGCAAATGAGGGAGCCCAGACATAGTTCTGGGGTGAGGCAAAAAGATCTATCAGTTGGACAAATTCTGCACAAGAATTAATCACAAAAAAGCTTGGAAAGTGGATGCGCTATCATTCAGCTGGAAAAACCTATCAGTTTAGGCTTTTCCCCCTCTGCCCCTGCTCTCCAAAGTTCTACTAAAAGTGAGAAGACAAACCAAAAATGATTCTGATTACTCCAGACTGGCCTCGCCAACACTGGTACCCACTCCTGCGCAATGTGTCACACCTTCTTCCGTGGCACCTGCCTCAGACACCTTACCTACTTTCTCAGCAGAACTACCAAATTCTGCACACTCAGCTCCAAACTTTGAATCTTGCAGCGTGGCTAATCAACTAATTTCACCCTTGGCATCCCTCAGCAAACCTGTGATGGATGTCATTTTGGAGCCTGGAAGGCCTAGTACTAGAAAATCTTATGCTGACAAATGGAAAAATATTCTGTGCCTGGAACCATTCACAAGGAATAAGCACAGCAATGCCCAATATTCCTCAGATTCTGCAATACTTAACAGAGAAGCTTCACAAGGGACCATCTTTTTCTTCCATAAAAATCCATGCCTCTGCCATTTCAGCTTATTAAAACACAGAACCTCCCCTCTTCTCTCATCCCCTGCTAAAGCTGTATCTCAGAGGGACCAAAAATTTAAGACCTCCCATGAGAGCACCAACTCCTGCATGGGACCTCAATTTTGTTTTGGAAAAACCCACTCCCTCCTTTTGAGCCAGCTGCTACTGCAGACCTAAAATTTCTCTCCTAGAAAACAGCTTTCCTTTTAGCAGTCACTTCTCCTAGAAGGATTTCAGAATTACAGGCTCTTATGGCAGTGGAGCCTTTCATTATTTTTCATCCAGACAGGGTGGCTCTCAGGACCACTCCATCTTTCATGCCTAAGGTGGTGTCCAGTGTGGCTCTTAATCAGACCATTCATCTGCCATCTTTCTTTCCCAATCCACAGAACAAGGGTGAGCAGATTCTGCATTCATTGGATGTACACAGGCAACTTAGATTCTACTTAAACAGGACAAAATCTCTAAGAAAATCTGAACAACTATTGATTGCATTTGCTGCAGGGGCAGAGGGAAAGGCTATTTCAAAGCAGAATATTTCCAAATGGATAAGCCATTGTATTTGTTTCTGCTATATGGACCATGGTAAACCTATCCCCAAGGGGATCAGATCTCATTCCACCAGGGCTGCATCTACCTCTGCAGACTTTCTCAAAGGAGTTCCTGCCAGAGACATTCTAGAAGCTGCTACCTGGGGGGGGGAAAAAAAAAAAAAAAGGGGTTT